>NC_087552.1:57639242-57939242 GCF_036250125.1 Pseudopipra pipra | reverse complement strand
CATTTTTTAAAAAAATTAACCCAGTTCTGAAGAGCTGCATATTGTTTTTCCTCCTCCCCGTATGAAAGTTAGAAATGGAAGCTCAGGTGTTCACCTGGGGTTCACCTTCCTCAGAAGTCACTGTCAGGGTATGGAGATGCACCTCAATGAGTTATTTGTTTGATCCATCATGGCCACTGATTTGTGTATAAAACCAGGTGTGATGATAAAACTGAATGTTACATGACTCATCTTTGTGCGTAAGGTTCTGGAATAAACTTATATACAAAGGCTTCTTTTTTTTTTTTTTTTTTTGAGGATAAAAATCTACATGCCTTTACCAAGTTTAGGCTTTTTTAAGAAGCTGAATGTGTAAGAGCTATTTAAGCCTCCAAAAAGTCTCATTCTAGCTCTTATTAGCCCCACAGAGTAGTCTCACATCAGAATATACACATATTAAATTCTGAAGCACTGAGGCACAGTGCAAATCTGTCAGAGATGGGCACAGAACCAAGGTATTATCTCACACTTGCATGTATTAATTTTAGGCAGATATCACTGAGCAATCCCACTGAGAAATTCGCATACCAAAACACCCATTAGTTTTCTTACTGCTAGGCAAGGGTTTGACCAAACACTCTTCCTGTAAAGGATTCATCCTCCCATACAGCTACTGATAGTGTAAATATTTAGCCAAGACACTATCATTTTCCATGGCGCCTGTTTATTAGAGTTCAAAGGTCTACTGTGGTGTGGTTTTTTTTCTTATTAAAAAGGGTTCACATCAAGTTGCTTATCCCTGTAAATTGAAAACATTCAGGTTCAAAAGAACTAAGTTTCCTCATGGGTAAATTTCAGTGCAAAACCACAGATGATCTTTGGCATGAATGCGTTTGTGGACGTTCCCGTGGGTTTGCAATATGCTTGCAACAGTAACCCTAAAGGAAAATAACGTTTGACTTATCCTTTGTGAGCTCTTCATAACTGAAAGAAAATATCAGATCCTGATTATTTTTAAAACAGAAGGAGACAATTTTCTTGTACTTTTGATTATATGTATGAAACCAATAACTGCAGGTCTGCAAATGTCAGTTAAATTTGCAAGGTTGATTCTGCATGAATTGATTGTCCAAGCTGAAAGCTTACATTCTTATATTTGTATTATATGCAAATCCATTGATATCGAAGTTATATATTGGTGTATGAGGCAAATTTGCTGAAAAAACCAACATTTTAGAAGCCTGTAAATTAAAGTTCAGGAATTAAAGAAGAGAGTAATTTCTCTCTACCTGCAATTCCACCTGCAATACTACTAAAATCACAGTCATCTGTTAAACACTGGTAAGTTAGCTCTATGTCCCTTTGGACTTTCCTAACCTCTCCTCCTTTCCACAACTCTGCATCCCCTGACTCTTTGTACTGAATCTACACAGTTGCCTCAGCTGGGGAACAAAAGCAGCTCTGATCTGAATATAAAGATTTTTTAATCCGTATTTATGTGTGCACACATCTATATGTGTATAACATACACGTGTATATAGCATGTTATACATGACATACTTTATCACCTACCACCTTAGCATCCAACAGTGTTAGTAAAGCCCCCTGTAACTTCTGGCAGTTCTGTGTTTCCATAGCACTGCAGCAGTAACAGTCCCAGGTTTTACATGTACAGTTCAGCCTGGATTCTGCTGCGAAGCATACTGCCAAAGCCATCCAGAAGGAGTGGTAGTTGGCATCAAGAAGCTCTAGGGGCACTTGGCTTTCTTTCTTAGAATTAATATTGTTCAGATAATTTGAGAACATAATGGAGAAATTCTGCCACTTAGGATGTCAGAATGTACAGCTGCAAGAACGAGACTCAGCGGCAGGAAGGGAAGATTATTAAGTTTGCTTATACTTTCTAGTGCAGAATGAAAAAGTAGAATTGACGGATGCTGAAAATGCAGATAGGAGGGAGGGGAAAAGAAGAAAAACCATACACAGTTTACAACTGCTGCTTTAAAAATACCAGAACAACACATTTAGGGTCATATCCTGATCTCTGTTGCAGCCAGATAACTTCCATTGACTTTAGTGGAGTCATCCAGGATTTGCACTGATGTGACTGAGATAGGCACCTGGGCTTCCAGATGCCAGGCCAACATAAACACCTAGATGTATTTTAAAGTAACAGTAACTTTAAAAAAGCTCCCTTTGGGCTCGTAAGCTTTTACAGCTTTCCTTTATCTTGGGAAAACAGACAGGGGAAGAGGGGGAGAGAAAGTGAGAGAGGAGGCTTTAAGTTCTTGCATCTCTGTCATAGACACTAAGACACTACTTGTAATATAGACCAGTTCTTTACGCATCGAGGGATACTAAAAGTCAACACAAGGGTTTAGTTTTGGCCATAAAGAATCCAAAAATGAGAGAGAAAGATCAGGGTGGCAGCTAAACTTTCAACTATTTATAAAATAAAGTTACAAACTGGCATTCCAGCTTTAACAGGAATGACACATTTATTGCTTTCTCTGTAGCAGTGAGAGCACTATTTATTGTCTCTTTAGGACTATGTGGCAGGTTAACAATGCCTTCAGTTTTACACTAGCAAAAAAGAAAGAAGCACACTAATGAACTGGCCTGCCCAGCTTGTTTAGGGGTATAATGATTTCTTAGTGGTACAGTTCTCTGTGAAAAAGTATCTCCAGCTAGCTTGGTATATTACCATGTGGTATTTGTTTAACTTTTTTACCCGAGATTCTTTTTCTGAGCCTGGGGGCAAAAAATAAAGGATTAAAAGTGTCTAAAAACTAAATCTACCTAACTAATTCTAACTCCATTATACTGTTTTAAAATTGTTTTTACACAGAAGAGATCTGGATTTACAACACTAATCCAAAGAACAGAAGTAGTATCAAGGGTATTCCCAACCACAGTGTTTCAGCTTCCCTGCTGGTACCAAAGCTGTATTCTGCAGTCCCACACCTACCTTGCAGATGATTTGTCTGAGACTGCAGATGGGGCTTCCTTTTGGAGGTGCATTTCTCTTTGCTGCTGTTCCTGTTCTCTGCTGGTTTGGTCTGAGGAGGGTCATCATTCGTAGTCAGATATTTGAGAAGTTCAGAGCAGGGACGTCTTTGAGGCTTTTGCTGTTGACAAATGCTCTTTGCTTTATTGCTCCATGAATTCTCAGTCTTAAAAACAGGGTGTAATAAAATAAAATAAAATAAAATAAAAACTAAAATTAGTGAGCTGAACCTTATCAGAATGGATATAGGTTTTCTGAAGAGATGAGATTTTCAATGAAGTGTTCAGTCTAAGTGTACTAGATCTATGAGCTGTGAATAACTGTTTGCAGAACAAGGAAAGAAAATTACATTTAAAATTCCTAAATGACATTTATGCAGCTTTTTATTTCATTTCTCCTACATTGCAATGTTCCTACTCAGCAACATGTAACTAACAAGACCCTACAGCGCCTTTACTGTGAACAAAAAAATAAGCTGGTTTAAACCTTAATTTGCTGCTGATTGCTTGACCCAGTATTCACAACTCTCTTAAGTACCCCTAAACAGTCCGTTTTCAGTTACAGTGAATGGCAAGACAAACATTGTTTAATACTGCCTGCTAACAGAATTATGTCAGAGCCCCCCATTCTATCCAATTAACGTCTAATATACATTTTTTGCCAAGAATAAAGTGTCATTTGTCTTAGCTCAGACAGCTGGTAAAATGGCAGTCCCGCATCCTGGAGTCACTCATAAACAACACCAGCCCATCAGCAAATTTTATCACGCCCCTTCCTACTCTGTGTATCAATAAAGCAGGCAAGAGTAACAGACGGTGGGACTACAACTGAACTCTGCCAAGAGAAAAAGCATAAATGAAATATTCAGAGCATAAAGGAGCTCAGGTGATTTCCTGGAACCCAGCCTATAATCCATTCACATTTTTTTTAAAGCAGTTACAAGACAGTAGGCAGATTAATGCAATACATTCAGATCTACTGCTTATTTTGTTGCTGAAAGCATAGAAGACCTTGTTACACTTTTTTTTTCCTTATTATAAAAATTAAGTTTGTACCTTAACAACCACAGGGCTTGTTCTGATCCTGTGATTAGTGTTTGCATGGTTTTGTGTGCTGAGACCACTGCATTCATTGTAATTTAGCTGAGTGTTGGCTGGAGCCAGCAAGAGCTTCTTAAGCTACAAACACATCAGGGAAAGGGAAGTGGAAGGAAAAGAGTAAAGTTATGCATCTTTATGGATTAAAATGACTTATCTACATTTTTTGCATAGTTACTTAAAATTAGCTATATCAATTTCAACAATAAACTAGAAAGCAGGACTTGATATTCCTCAAGAGTAAACAGATTTCAATTTCTTCTGGCTTGGCAGCACATTTCTGCTCCCTTTACTGCAGTATACTGCAAGGCAAGCAGAAATGACAGGAATCTTGGATTTCTGAATCCTTGGCAAAATGAAATTCTTGGTGATCTGTTTGACAGAAGAGGCCTCTGATCTAGACAGAGACATTAATTTTAACAGACTAATGGATACAGTGTCAAGATGCAGGTATCTGGCTCTGCTCCCAGTGATAAGAGGCTTTCAGCAGAAACAGAATCAGGTCTCAAACTAGGTTTACTGAGCAAAACGTGTATAATGTTTCACCCACATCCTCACCCAAGATTCAGTTTTGCCCTGGTTAGCACTAAGCTAGTGTTTACTGGTCAAATCAATGTTAAAGGCCCAAAATTAGCCCCGCATCCCACCAGACTCATTGGGCCTTTCTTTACAGATCACCAAAAATGACATCTAAACATACATAACAAAAAGAGCCCCAAGAAATGAAATATAAATTAAGAGCCATTACCCTGGCTTATACCAATAGAATGATAAGCAAAAGTGTCAGCCCCATTAGCATGTCTCAAAAACAATATTTTCAACAGCATTTTAATAGATTGCTATATTAATCATCCTATAGCTATTTGACTATTTGATGGGGGTTTTTTCCCCCGCTTAATTTTCAGTTCTTTACTTGATTTTCCTCTCCAGTCTAAATGAAAAGTCCAGACCTTACTGTGACTACATCATACCCATGCAGCGGGTAGCCAGAGGCACATCCAATTCCTGTTAAACAGTAGGAAGGGTTCTTACTAGAGACGGCTCTTCTGCCTCCTGAGTTGGAGGGGTGCCGTCGGGCATTGGAGAAGGGCTAGCGGCATTTTCGTTGGTCACATCTCCATCTGTCAATGCATCAAATGAAGGCAATCCATCCTCATCCACAGGGATGCTGTCCAGTGTTTCAGTGAGAACAGCTAGTAAGTTTGCTTCGCTCTCTTCATCTATCTTCTGTGGGAGAGGACAAAACAAAAAGAGGAAGAAGGTGAGAAGAGAAAAGGAACAAAAACGATGCCTCTGTATGTGAACAAGCAGACAACACTCAGTTAAATCAGCCCTTGAAACAGTAACCTGCAACAGAATCTCAGAAGATGTAATTAGGTGAAATAAAATGATCCATCTCTGTTCCAGAGAAATCACTTTGCACCTGTGGTGTATTGCTAGTTTGCTTTTCTTCCGCAATTCTTTTTTCTATCAAGTGTTAACAACGATAAGTAATCACCCAGGGATTGTATTACAGGATATGCCTAAGATACTGACACCTAATGATGGTGTCAGCCCAGGCTGTCTCTTTCTTTCTCTTTTCAACATTGAACACCAGCTAATTGACCTGACAAAATTGCAAGAATCAGACAGCTAGTCATGAAACCAAAATGAATCACCGGTGAAATATGGAAAACCTTGTTCACATACGAGGTTCAGTGTAAGTGAGAAAGGGTTTCCTTTCCACACTTCTGCAAAACCTTGCTCCAAACCCAAATAAACAGCTTCTCATTCCTGAGTATTCTTGCATAAGAATAGCCAGCAGGACTCATATTATAAATGGCAGGCTGTTTGGGTTTCTTTTCAAGATATGTACTAGGTCAGTTACCTTTGAAGTTGTCCTTTTGAATTACGTTATTTGCGTGCTCAATGTATGCATTTATCTAATTCAGACTGCAATTATAAAAAGTAGATTAATTCCTAATCAGATGTGGCTGTAATGTTAATTTATATCTTATTTCAGCAACAACAGTTCTTTTTGTCAAATTCAGTAAATTTAAGTGCCTTCCAATTTTTTAATGAAATATAGTCCCTGCTGTATATTAAGGTAGAGATTTTTTGAGTACTGAGAAATAGAACTGTGTAAAAATCATTATATTTATTTTTCAGAAAGATTGGAAATCGATCTTGAAAGATCAATTATCTGGGATTCCTAAGCTGATCCTAGTACTATTAAAGTAAATGAAAAGCCTTTCACTGATTCCAGGGATACTAGCGTCAGAGTAGTTCCATCATGCTCCATGTTCACCCTGTGAAAGGACTTCAGCTAAGTTCAAATCTCAAAGTTTAGAAGTGAACTAGCAAGACAAATGGCATCAGTAAGACAAACAAGCATGAAAAAAAAAGAAGTTAGAAAAGGAAACAACAAAACATTGCCAAGTTACACTACCAAAAAAAAAAAATAAATAAAATCATCAAGTGAATCTGGGTATCCCCTTAGCATGACTTTTTTCAGTAATACTTTTATCTAGCAGACTCCAAACAGAGATGATCATAAACCACACAGATAATTGCTCCTGCCAGGCTTCTCTGCCAAATCACACCTCATGGCTTCTAACATAAAAGCTGTCTTTGAGCTAGAAAGCTAAGGCAGAGCACAAACTGTACTGGTGCTTACAGCATCATCTCCAAGAAACAAATAAATACTCAGGCAAGCTACTGCTAAGGAGAAGCACTTACTTAAAAGGCCAAAAGGCTTTTTGGCCACTGAGAAAAAGTGTCCAAGTTCCAGTATCAGGTGATTTCCACCATACCAAGCAGACGCATGCACAGAGATGTGATTATTCAGAGTGCAGAGGATGGAAATGACAGAGGGGAGCCACCTTGCGAATAAAACTCACATCCAGCTTTTCACAGCCACTTTCTGAGAGGAAAAGAGGAAAATTACGGTGCCCCTTCTAGAATAGTAAGAAAAAAGCATTATTGGGCAAAAAAGCATTTTAAGTGCCAGTGTTTCTTCCCAATGGCATTTCAAGCCCCTTGCAGGCAGTGGGATAAATGGTGTGAGAGCCAGCCCTTGGGCCTGGGGTGGCCATGAGGGGGTCTGGATGCGTGATCCCAAGCCCCACACCAGGAACTTCTTCAGCAAGTCTAGCTGGTGGGGCACACTGCTGAGCCCTGCATCTTATAAAGCTGACAACTAAGCTGGAAGTGTTACTATTTCTAACAAGGAATGCCTTCTTTAATAATAGCATGCCAGAAGAAATCCTGATATTTGCTGTTAGCTGCTCAGCTCTCATGTTTTAAACAGACATTCAAGTGTGCTGACATTCAAGAACAGAAAGTTGAGTGGACACCGATCCTCATCACAGCAATTTCAATTAGTTTTGTACAAGTTTCAACATTCAAACACCCCAGAGAAAGCAGAGGATGTGACAAAGAGGACTCTGTTAAACAATTAATGTCACTTTCCATTATTGCTTCAGTCCCAATTTACAGAGCAAATAAATCAAAGTCACCACAGATGAAGCACACTAGCTGGCTAACACATGTCTATTCACAAACGACATGGAAGCAGGAACACATTAGTAAAGAAAATGACATTGCTAGATAGCCTTTTAAAGGTTTAACTATGGTATTGCTCCTAATTGTCCTAAATTACTGTTTATAAAGAAACACAACTATCAGATACAGCAGAAATGGTGCTGAAGGGAGATGTGGAGGGAGAGATGGTCAGGTACATCAACAACTGAGCAATAATCACTGAAGCAGCAGCTTTCTCCTTTGCTATTACAGCCTGAGTCCTGGTGTTGACAGCACTGGGGAGAAGCAACTCCATGGCCAAATGCAGGCTCTTTCACAGTTTCAGGACTGTCACTGCAGAAGTTCACATTTCAGACTGGCATCCAACTTGCTCATCACACAGGCACAGTGAGTCAGAAACAGCTGAGCACCTTCCATCTATGCCGAGGTCAGAGGATGCACTGTATGCTCTCTGGAACTCACTGCACCATATCCCTAACTTGAAGCAGGATCTCACTGAAAGGGTTTGCTTCCATCTAAAGGAGTAAATCTTAAGTATTTAGACCACCTAAATGAACTACAGTGTGTAAGTAAAAGGGGTGGAGGATAATCTCAAATGTAAAGCTGCATGGCAAATACATGCAGTTATTAAACTTTTATGAAAACAGTTTATAATGACTGTATCTTGCTAACTACTGGTTCTTTTTAATGCAGAAGCAGTTATGAATGACTTCCCAGTCACAGTGGATGAAGTTCTTAACATCGATGGTTGTTAACTCAACATAAACATGTTGGGGCCAGAAGTTTTTTGATCTCTCTAAATTTTCACCCAGACGAAAGAGGCAAGGAACCCAAGTATGTCACAAAATGCATATGCTTCCATGTTTCTGACATCAAAAATTTCCAGTGTATCCAGAATGCCATTAAGTCTGACATAAAATAAAATTTGGTATTGGTGTCACTCTGTACTGGTGAATGCAAGAGGGGTAAACTGCCAGAACACCCATCAATCCTCAAACATGAGTGATCTAGGAGTCTAAAGACCATGAGAAGTTTCTAACTGGGCTATTCTCTGCTTTTACATGCTTTGTTCTAATCCTTTAATATTTCTACAGCACTAATTTCTCTCTCTGAAAACACTTTAATAGTTGTGTAACAATCTAATTGGGTTTCTGCCTTCAGTAAAACGTCTCCAGAGATATTCTGTCTTTGGCCAGTGAAATGAGTTGATAATTTACCCACACAAAGGTATTTAAATCTTCTGCCCCTGATGATTCTTTCTCTTTTGCTTATTCTGACTATTGATGGAGCTGGGTTCACCTTGTGGTTAGCATTTTAATCTGTAATACCTGTTCCTTGTCAGCAATCCATAGAGGCCACAGACGCCAAAGACTGAGCTGTAACAGAGGCTCATCCACCTTGTCTTTCACATGCATCCCTTTAGGGTGCATATAGTGAGCATGTTGTGATTTTTCTTTAAATTTTTTTCCTTTAAAAAAGATCATGCAACATTACAAAACCACTGTCATTACCATCAGATTGGGTTCAAGAACACCTAGGCAAACTTGACATTCACAAGTCCATGAGCCTGATGGGATGCATCCACAAGTGCTGAGAGAGCTGGAAGACACCATAGTAAGGCCACTTATGGTCATCTTTGAGAGGTCATGGTGATCAGGAGAGGTGCCTGAGGACTGGAAGAAAGCAAATGTCACCTCAATCTTCAAAAAGGGCAAGAAGGAGGATGCAGGGAATTACCAGCCAATCAGCCTCACCTCAACCCCTGGAAAGGTGATGCAGCACCTCATTCTGGAGGCCATCTCTATCCACATGGATGACAAGAAGGTGATCAGAAGTAGTCAGCATGGATTCACTAAAGCTAAATCATGCTTGATGGACCTGATTGCTTTTATTATGAAACAACTACCTGGATGGATGAGGGGAGAGCAGTGGATGTTGCCTACCTTGACTTCAGGAAGGCTTTTGACACTGTCTCTCACAATATCCACATAGGCAAACTCAGGAAGTGTGGGTTGGATGAGTGAACAGTGGGATGGATTGAGAACTGGATGAATGGCAGACTCCAGAGCACCGTAATTAGTGGCACAGGGTCTAGTTGGAGGCCTGTCATGAGTGCTGTTCCTCAAGGTTCAATATCGGGCCCAGTATTGTCTAATTTATTCATCAGTGACCTGGATGAAGGGGCAGATGCCTCCTCAGCAAGTTCACTGATCACACAACGCTGGGAGGAGTGGCCAATATCCCACAGTGATGTGCAGCCCTTCAGAAGGACCTCAACAGGCTGGAGACATGGGCAGAGAAGAACTGTCTGAAATTCAACGAAGACTTCTGCAGAGTCCTGCACCTGGGGAAGAGTAACTTCATGCACCGGGACAGGCTGGGGGCTGACCTGATGGAAAGCAGCTCTGTAGAGAAGGACTTGGGGGTCCTGGTGGACAACAAGCTGTCCATGAGTCAGCAGTGTGACCTTGTGTCCAAGATGATCAATGGTATCCTGGGGTACAGTAGGAAGAGCATTGCCAGCAGGTGGAGGGAGGTGATCCTGCCTCTCTACTCAGCCCTAGTGAGGTGCACCAGTTCTGAGCTCCTCAGTACAAGAGGGATATGGAGCTCCTGGAGCCCGTCCAATGGAGGGCCTGAAGCATCTCTTATGAAGAAAGGCTGAGGGAATTGGGCCCATTCAGCCTCATGAAGAGACAACTGAGAGGGGACCTCATCAATCTCTATAAGTATCTGAAGGGAAGGTGTCAAGATGATGGAGACAGGCTCTTCTCAGTGGTGCCAAGCAATAGGACAAGAGGCAAAGGGAAGAAACTGATGCACAGGAAGTTCCATCTGAATATGAGGAAGAAATTCTTTACCGTGTGGGTGACTGCGCACTGGAACAGACTGCCCAGAAAGGTTGTGGAGTTTCCCTCATTGGAGATATTTAAGCACCATCTGGCTGCAATCCTATGCAATGTGATCTACGATGACCCTGCTTGAGCAAGGAGGTTGGACGACATGACCCATTGTGGTCCCTTCCAACCTGGCCCATTCTGTGATTCTGTGATCTCTTCTCGAAAACCTTGAAGCCAGCGTGCAGATGTCCTGACTCAGGACTGTAGCTCCTGCCATCATCATGGGTATCCTGATTCACCCCAGAAAAGGGTCAAGCCCATCTTTAAAAAATCTTTTCAAAATGTTAATAGTATCTCCAACATCTTCCCTCTGTTTGACTCCCCTCTGCCTTTCATTTGTGATTAGTACGTGCACAACTTTTGCTAACTGTATCTCAAGGAGTGAAATCAGATAATGAATGATGATGCTCTGAAGTTTCTTTACTGACAATTTGAATAGTGCAGAGGCCCGTTGTGATTCATACTGAAAGATCGGGGTCTAAACTGCGTTATTAATCCACAGCCCCGAGGAGCTGGGAGCAGTGGCAGCTTGCCACGTCTTCATAAAAAGCCCAGGAAACTTTGGGACAGATCCACAGCTGGTAGAAGCTGTCACTGCTCCAGCAGCCCAGCTTGGTAAGCAATTCAGAACAGCCAGGTGTACACCAGAACTCACAAGGGATCACCATTTCAACATTATCGACTCATTTCTCCTCAGTAGCCTGTGATCTATTCATAGCACAATTAACAAAGAAAATAAAAGATTTTCCTCCAGCTGAAAATATCTGAGCGATCTAAAAATACTAATACATTATGACACTACTTTCAAATGCACAAAATTGACTTCTGAGTACATCTGGGACTTCCAACAGGATTTAATTCCTTAATGACAAATTTTGGAATATGATGTCCTTAATATTCATATTACTAAGAGAAATGAGGGGTACAGATTCACCCCTTTTTGCACATAAGGATCCAAAGACACCAAAAAGTTCATCAACACCACCCAGGCCCTGAGCACCTCCTGTCCACAAACAGGCAGGAGTAGGGGCAGATGGTATCTGAGCCCTGGCCCCACAAACCAAGCTTTGCCACATGAGGATAAGCAGCCACAGGCCGGACAGAAGCACAGGGAGGGTAGGAAGTGTGCTGGTATTCCTACTCCTGACAGACAAAAATGAGAACGGAGGTCAAGGACAGTGAAAGGGAAGAATTACAGCCCAAGCTTTCCCTCCTCTGGAGCAGAAGGAGCCAACCTGCCATGGCACTGGCACAGACAGTGCTGTCATGGTGATTTTTCTGCCTTTTCTATGTGCCATCCAAGGTAACTGCCTCCTTCTCCTCAACTTAGAGCTGGCCATACCCAGCACCAAGCATGAATTAGTGGTCCATGTGGAGAACCACTTGTTCCACCTTACCAGCTCACAACTAGTCAGATGCCACAATATATTTTGAGAAGTATCTCAGCTTTTATTTTACTGTTCAACTGCTTTGCAAATCCTTAGGCATCCTGTGCTGTCTTACAGTAAAAATTCACATGATGCATTTGCATTAGAACGTTTTTCCAAGGTCTGTTAGTCTGGTCCCCAAGAGACACTCCCATAATTGAAATGCTTAAGTCCAGAGCTATCAATTATCTTTAAAAACAAAATGGAGTCCCACTAGGAGAAAATTACAGCCAGGTTTCTTTATATGAAGTAGAAATATGGGGATTAATTATCACCACCCCTGTGCAAATGCCTTTAGGGTATGGAAAGGAAACAAGAGATCTTCTTTTCTTGAAGGAGACAGCTATATTCATACTTTTCACATGCACCTGCAAGCAAATATCACTTGAATCCAGAGCTTGACTTCTGCTTTCAGCAGTCCCACTGCCCAGCATACAGATCATGGATATATCTCACCTGCAGGACCAACCACATCCCCATATTTATGTAAAAACTTCGCTCCAGCTGGATTCCTGGAGATACTGTACAGATCTGAAGCAATGTGCTCTACCATTCTGTTCTCCTCCCAAACAATGTTAAATAAACAGTGTGATTCTACATAATGCAGAAGCTGCAATGCTTAACTTCCAGAGCTAGGTTCCTGGAGGGGAACAAAACCCCCAGCATCACTCCCAGGGACATTATGGCACCACTGGAAGGATGTGCACAAGGTCTGCAAGCTGAAGGAGATGGGAGCACCTGTAGCATCCATTTCCCCCTTCCCTTCTTCAGGGTATAACAACATAAGAGTAACAAAATTATTATTATTATTATTATCATCATCATCATAATCGTTAATATTAATATACTCAACATGTTGTTTATTTCTCAAAAAGTTCTTATTTTTAATCTTGGTAACCGAACTCAGGTTGCTTTCTCTCTGAGAGACATGCTCACCTGACATCGTAAAACTTCTGTCAAGTATTTTGTATCAAAGCATCACAACACAAAACCACAGCACAGGCCATTTGCAAAGAGGTTTTTCTTTAACATCGTGCCCTTGACCACCCAAAGTAATACAGCCATAGCTCCTGTGAGATGGACTATCTTTTCAAGTAAAAAATCTAACCTTTCTGCTCTAAGCTAAACATGTCAGTTTAAAAGAGCCTACTAAATATTCTTCTACCACAAAGTCACTTTTTTTATTGCTTCTAACAAGTCGTTGCAGTTCAGAAATTTCCATTATAGCCTGGCAATTAAGTTTCTAATAAACTGAAGAGCTACTAATTGACTTACTCATCTCACAAACTTGAGGATCCAGCTAGCAACCCATATCTTAAATCTTCTGACCAAAATTCATCCACTTTTTGCAAGACATTACAATTTCATTTGTGTAAGCTGCATCCTTCCCCTCTATCATAGTAATCTTTGATTTTGGGGAAAAGAGAAAAGAAAAAATAATCTGAGAGCAAGCTATTGTGCCATTGACTGTGTTAAGGGGACCAGCGATAAGATATTGCTGGAATCGTAACTCTAACCCAATATTAAAAATTTATGGTAAGTGAAACCACAGAATCTTTGGAAATGCAGTCAATTTGACTCAGTATCAAAAGGTCACTCTATTCAATTTATACTTGATCCTGAGATCAAAATTCTTGATATTGAAAAAAACACTTGAAAGCAAATCATCATCAGTTTGAGCCTCAACATTTACTGACTACATAGGCTAATTTGCTGATTATTAAATACTCTACCCATGTTTTGTACTGGGTTAGCTCAATGTGTGTGGGGGGGTTAACTTCAAAGGACTTGACACTGTAAAAGCATCGCCAAACCTCTTAACAGGACCTGTATGCTTGTAATGCTGAGGCACACCATGCTGTGGTGTCATGGTTAGTCATGCTGTCTTGCCCAGTGCCAGGGAAGGCCACCTGATCTTCATGGGTGCAGGGGGAACTGCAGCAGGGGAAGACCTGGCATGTCTTGTCCAGCCCTCAGTGGGTTATATTTGGGCTGAGCTCCCCAGCAAAGCACAAAACTCCACGTTTCTGGTGTGTAAAAACAAGAGCAGGGAAAGTGCAGCAGTGCAAAGGGAAGGAAGAGCCTGATGAAGAGCCATAGAAAAAAGAAAGGCTGGGAGTTTTGCTTCACTGTGCAAGACAGCCAGAGGAGCTACTGTGGAGGTGACGTTTGCTGCCTGCCAGCACTGGTGGGGAAGCATGGGCAAGCAGAGGAGCAGGTGAGCTGCTGCTGGGGAAGGGGTATGTAGGACATTTAGCCTGACTCACACGAGTAGCTCACTGCCCAGGGTGTGAGAGGTCAGGCAGGCTGCCCTCCGAGCTCACCACCCAGAAGGTTCCCCCCTGGAGCAGCAAACAGCATCTCTTACCCATCCTCCCTTCCCCATTCACAGGCAGTCGTTCATGCACGTAATAAGGTCCTGAGCACCAACCCAGACAGAGATTTTAATTATTATTATGCATCTAAAATATACAGGAAGGTAGAGAATTATAGTTCTTGGGGTCTCAGTACAGACAAGCTCTAATGGGGAGTGGGTATTGTAAAAAGAGGGAAGAAGGGGAATGAAGGCTACAGGCTACAGCATAAGGCAGGGAAGACATTTGGGACTGTCCCCATTGCAGAGCTTTCAGTGATAGTGTCAGCAGTATTTCAGTCCAAATAGTCAAGCACTGCTTGCTCAGATTTATTTATTTACTTGATTTATGGTCCATGACCACACTAATCTCTCTATGCACTGACATAAAATTTTTCAACATTCATATACCTTTGTTAGGCAGCATGGCATATCCTGGCGAAAAAAAGGCTACATATATTTTGAAGTGATGATTTCACACATGTAATTGATGTAAAAAACCTGTTTGTCCTCTTGATAATGACAAATATCTCTAAAAACTGCACTTGAATGGTAGTATAGACCCTTCCTTGGCAAACTATGAAGCACAATTTTGTTGCTTTTGTTCATTCTCTATTTCAGTGTTGCATTTGCTTTAGTTTTAATTATATTGCATGTGTCAAGATGTCTATAATCATCCCTACTTCTGTCTTGAGATTTATGACTCTAAAGAAATACAAATTTAAGGGTAAAATTATAAATAATACAGCAGAGAAGAGTTTACATATATTTTTTTAATTTTGTTCAATTATGCAGAGATTGTTTTTTGTGCAAATGAAATACAAAATCGAAAATTCCTTTTTAAACTGCAAAATAAGGCACTTCTATCTGGTGCTTTTACTATTAGAAAATTGAAATTTAATTTGACCAGGAAATCAGCATTTGTAAAATATCAACTTTATTAAATGCTTTTTATGATGTTTTAATTTTTCAGCGTGTTCAGCTTCATCAAATCTACCACCATGCCTGTTGAACATGTATGACAAACACAAGTCATGTCTGACAGGAGAGAAACACTGATCTTTCTTACAGCTGCAGCATGAATGGGTCATGAGAGGATATATCCATCATATATATGCATCATATATATGATGTATATATTGATATATATATGGATATATACATCCATTAATATATCTGTGCTTCCCATCATTTTTTACTGTAATTTAACTGGATGGCTGCTATCTGGTCTGAGTTGGCTAAAAGAGTTTAATCAGACACAACATAAAATCTTGTTTACAAGACTAAAGATGCATTTCCTATGTAGCTATACTGCTGCCTTCAGGTGTCACAGCAATGGCTTAAACATCCTCCTCATATGTACTAGCAGACGTGTTGAGTGACACACATACTATTTAGAGAGGTGGCTTAGCTAGATAAAATAAACCTCAGGTACCTGTACTGTGAGTGTCCTAGGCTGAAACCAACAATGGCTCCTTTATGATGAAGCACCAAGTGAGAATGTGGAGGTGCCACAGTAAGGAAGGTGCTATCAGGTACAGAGTTTAACAGCACAGGTCACAAGTGCATTTTGCCAGGCTTTTCAAGGAGCCTTCACAGTCTCATGAAAATAAAATGGAAGCCTGTCCCAGTAGGCAAGTAAGTCCTCACCTTAAAAAACAGTGATTGAACACTACATCCTGTTAAACTCCTACAACCACCTAGAATACTCTTCAGGATGAGGATATGCATCTGCACTTTCCGAAGTGAAACATCTGGATTCGTATATGTCTTATAATATCCTTAACTATGTATTTTCTTGATTTGTCACTCAGTGCTAAGAGTTTAATGTTCTTTTAATGTAATTTTGTGTATGCAAATAGAATCCTAAAGTAGAAATGGTGATTTTAAAATAGAACGTACTTAAAAAAATAAACATCCCAGAAGGTCTATCTGTTGCACAGTCTCCTCTAGAGCACGTGCACCGTTGGCTTGATTCTAAGTTTCCTGCAGTTCACTAGTCTTCACAGACAATGGTGATAAAATGGGGTTGAGAATAAAATGTAAAACTAATTTGCTAGTTTACACTAAGGCTACCATGTTCATTTACCCTCAATCAGTCTAGCAGAGTTAGGTAGTGCATGCATATTGTGGTGCACACTACAGTTCCCCCTGCAGTTGCCTCTCTTCTATTTACTTCTTAGTCAAAACTTAATTTATTGCTCATTCTCTGCTCATCTTTTAAAAGTCTCCATATTCCTGATCACCAGCTCTCCATCTGTACGATGTACAAAATTCCAATTTGTTTTGTGAGGCACTGATGTTAACCAGTCTCTTTTTCATCAGAAACGGTGAAAATCAACCTGGGCATACTTTTTTCAACCTCTTAAAAAATGACAAAGAACAGGCAGTCAAGTCCAGCTGTACTTACCAAAGCACTAAATAACATTAATAATTAGGCCATAAGTTTCTTTAGACAGGGACTGTCTTTTTGTTATGTGTTCACATAACTGCTTTCACAACAGTGTCCCGTTTTACCATCGGGCTTTGAGATGCTGCCAGAGCACCTATAATAAATAATTTGGGGTACTACTATTTAATCCTGCTTGTAACCTAAAGAAAAAGAACTTAGGTCCAGATGTTCAGCTGCTATAAATCAGGGTCTCTCCACAGGTTTTAACAGAGCTATGCAGATTTACACTAGCTAGGGACCTGGTCCTCTGCGCTCTGTGTATGTTGATGCTGAAGCTGAGAGCAGCAGCTCCAGCACTGTGTATCTGTACTGCCCCTGTCCCAGGACTAATGGCAGTCCAGTCACAGGCAAGCAAGTGCTGAGCACTATATTGCTATGAGGAAGACACTGAGTTTAAAAGTGGCTTGGGTTCATCTTGCCTACAATGTGGTACATGCTGTGCTCACATTCCCTACTGGAAATACACTGACATTATTTGTTCATGTCAAGTGCATCTTCAATTTAAAAGTTATCCCTGCTGAAGTTAACACGAGTTGTAATTTGAGCCTGTGTAGCTGCTAGATGCACAGCCAAAACCCCATGGGATGTGCCTAACCCCAGGAATAATGAGTAAATTGAAACCATTTGAATACTAAACCAGAGATAGGACCCTGCAGATCACTGGCTTCAGCATAGCCTACGATTTCCTGGCTCAGATGGCCTCCCTTTGTATCGAGGTATTGTCTCCTGCTCTATCAGCATCCAAAATGAGGGGGAAGAAAGAGGGGAAGGGAGCTGTGGATTGGAAACAACCCAAGATGAAAGTGTCTAAGCCTTGCTCAGCTGGCTGAGAGGAGCGTGTGGGACTACTCACGTTTAGGTAGCAATTAAATCCTGTTTTGTAAACGTACACAAGGATTACACACATCACCAGGGAGAAAGGAAGGGAAAGGAGTGAGGAAGAGAAGGGGGAAAACAAGAAAATAAATGCACTTGCCCTTCATTTTTCACATGAAGAGGGAGGAAAGGGCACACCACCATACAGTATTTCCAGTAAGAAAGAGCTAGCTATCTGTAAATGAGTCATACTGCAAAGTCTTGTCCACCTGAAGCACCAAACCACCAGTGTGCAAGGAGCACCACAGTGTTTTACAGCTGCATATGGCCTTGCCCCCTGTTTTGATGATAAAGAGTGCTGTAAATCCAAGTGCCAGTGGCAAAAGGAGTATAACACTGACTCCAGCTTGGCTTCCCTTGGATTAGAGCAGCACAAACCAAGCATCACCCAGCAAAGTCAATGGAGTTAAACAAGGACAAACAAAGTGTAAATGAGAAGGAAATCAGGCTGTTTATGTCTGCCCTTCCTTCCCCTAGAAAAACCAAATACACTGCTTTTTTCTCAGATGCATCAATAGCAATAGGTTAAACTGCCTCAATCAGGTTTGATCATTGGCAATGCAGAAATGTTTATTTCCCTTAGGCTGGCTGTACAAAAATCTTCCTTTCATTCCTGTGCTTCCACCATTTCCAAACAGCAAAGCCTGACAATTTGGTCTCTGACAAGCAAGCTTAATACTGAGACATTTGGAAAAAAAAAAATCCATACAAAGAAAGCTCTTAAGACAAGATAGGCTGAGCGTTTGCACCACAAATGGTTTGTTTTAGCTATCTCTTTGCCTCCTGTAAGACGGAAATCAGACAGCTTACTGGCTTAGCTTGTTAGGCCAGGTTAAAGGGATGCAACTCTGAAAGGCTCTTACAGAAGCTTACCCTTGGACTAAAAATAGCAGGCACTAGAGAATTATCTTAAATACTACCAAACTTGTTCTGCACTGTGAATGCAGATAACTGTAATATGTTTCCATTTTTGGTAGTTTTAGAGCTTTTTTAAGTTATGCTCGCTTTAGCTGACTATTTAATTAGTTTCTGATTCTATTTGCCACTTTTTCTCTCAGAGATATAGCCTGAGGGGTACTTTGCCTATGAATCCTTTGTATTTAGCAGTGTTGCTATTGTTAACATCTAATGAGCTGTTGGATTTGCCAAACACTCAGTATAGGTACAAACGCTTCTTTGAAATATAAATGTTTAACACATAGCAAATAGCAAATCAAAAGATGCTCTAACACAGCATCCTCACTCTCTCATTGCATGTCTCATCAAAAGAGAGTAAAAATAAAAATCTACTTTATTACATTTAATTCTGAAATTCCAAAATGCATATCTGAGCAAGACAATTTTAGCTCCCGTCCGTGACTTCAGAAGAAAACTGAATGATTTTTGGTACCATAAGAGGACTCGTGCATGTGACTAAAGCTCCATGGTCTGACATAGATCCCCGCCAGCTGAACTGCGGAGCTAGCAGTGTTTTCTCAGGGGTAAAACTGCAAGACCCTACAATGTTTAAGGAAGCCACCTCATCTTTAAAATATATAAACTGGGCTTTTGCAGTTTTTTTGGGCTACAAGCAGTTTCTCTTAAAGTACTCTTAAGTAGGATACCTGTTCATCTGCTCCTCACTGAAAATCATCACAAAACATAAAAAAAAAAAAAAAGAAAAAAAAGAAACTTCAAAGCAAAGCACAAATGTTCTCTGACCTTACACACATTTCACTCGTGCTACAGCCAGTCTGAAAGACATCACCGCAGAAACCGGTCATGCGGTGTAACACCCCTGCTGCTGTTGTTGCCTCAACTCTGCACTTCTGCAGATAACACCATTGTGGGTACTCGCTGTACAAGCTCAGATCAGGAACATCAGAGGATTCCAGCAGCAAATGCCTCTGCACACTGATTCCTGCCCACTGCCTTCCACATGATGTCCCCGGTACCACGCCAGTCTTGGCATCTGGATGACTGCCGTAACCAGAGTGCCAAATAGAAACTGATTCAGGCACATATTTTAGTATGTTTTCCAGTACTTTTTCCTTCCCTGGTTTTACTGCAACTTTTTAGTATTAATCACTTTTAATATAATTTAAAAAGCTCACCTGGAGTAAGGCCTTCTGGAGAAAAAACCCATCCATACAGCTGAACAGGAATGTCTTCCTTTACTGGGCAGATATCACATTCAGCTGCCTTAGAGCTGGCAGAGCCTGTCCTCTCAGACACTATTTTTCTTTGACTTTCTTAAGAGCGATAAATGTGTTCATGCTTAGTGGTAGAATTCCAGATTCCCTCACCCAGTGCCTTTATCAGCGCATGCATAGTGGCATAACCCTTTCACATGTCTTGCAACTGCCATTAAAACCCTCCATATAACTTCATTTGGGAAGTAAGTTTTCTTTTTGAGTCAACAGCTAAGTTCACAGCCTCTCTGTCAAATAAACAGCATGTCTGTTGTCACCTGGCTGCTGAGCAAGCCCTATCTTTGAAAGTATGCACTTAGTGATTTTAGGCACCTATTCTCAGCCTTTCCTTCCACTGTGACACAGCAAAAATAATGCTTCATCTTCCTTATGATGACTAACATTACTATCCACCTCCTGCAATTTAAATTCTTCCTGGTTAAGTGATATTATAGCACTACCAAGGCAAAAGCCCTATTGCACTGAATGATCTCCAGTCACAACACAAGGGAAAGTGTCTGCAGAAAGTACTCACAGTTCAAGTAGACAAGATTAGGAAAGGAGGATTATAATCCTTGCTTTATAGAAAGGGATTTGATGCTCATAGATTAGTCAACTTCTCCAGGCCAGAGAGTGCTCACAGACATAGTGGAGGGCAGGACTCCAACTAGGAACATCAGCCTCCTCTTCCAAGCAAGGGACAACATTTTACTGACACCAACAGTGCACACGTTCCCCATCCCAAAGCACTTTCAAATGAGCTTCTAGCTGTCAGAAGAGGACGGAAAAATGGTTGTCAAAAGTGTTGGAGTCACAGAACATAGCTAAGAGGAAGCTCATTTTGTGCATTCATGGAACTCGGGGATTTTGCCACTTTTTGTACAGAAAAAGTCACCATCATATTTGCTTACTAGCATTCCAGAATGGAGTTTTCCAGAGAAAGTTAACATAGAGACAGTAGTGAATGGCCACAACAGAACAAGACTGATGTGTGAGATGTAATTCCATACCAGAAAGACACAGGACACTTGTATGATGTAGCAGATGTTAGGGAGAACATCACTGCTAAAGGAAAAGAGGCAATTCTGGGCTACTGGGAAGGAACACAGTCATGACTGAGTTCAAAAGTGAGCATGGAGACCACCTAGCTTAACACAAAAAGCTGTGCCAATCCCCCAAAACACAGTAGGAAGGGGCTATAAAAGCAACTCAGCAAGTGTCTTGGAAAAACAAAGGATCCACAAAACATATTGCTTGAGTGGGGTCCTCTATTTGAGTAACTTACTTTGGGAACAAAAAAACCCAGAAAACATCCAAAGCTGGTTGGATAAGTCTTTACCCATATAAATAATCACAGATAGGTTTGTCCCAAGGAAACGTAAGAAGGAGAAAGTGAACTGAGCGTTCAGTACAGCTTCATCTCAAAGATTCCCAAATTACTATAAGCAAAGTAGGACAATATTTTACTTTAGAATGTGGATGGCACTTAAAATCAAAAATAATCACAAAAGCAGTCCCTGGTCATCCCTGCCAGGCTGCTATGATGGCAGCTGTACAACACATGGGTTCCAAGGAGCAGAGTCTACAGGAGGGCAGCACACGAGGTGTCTACAATATGCGACCACCTGCCAGACAGAGAGAGTTGAAAAGCTGTTGTGTTGCTGCTCCACTTCTTACCGTAACCTCTTTTCATTCTTTTCTTTGCTAGTGAAGAGATTATGCTTTCTTGCTATAGTAATAGCTCAAGATCAGGGATCTGCTGCTAGGGACCTCCTGAGCTGAAGTGACAGCCTGAGATGTGGCATGTGTTTGAGGACTTTCATATGTAAAAGTGTATCACCCTGCAAAGGTCGGTACAAAGTCTGTAGAAAGTCAGACAGCAGTGAAGACGGAAGAAAGTGTCTTTGGCACAGGATCAGGGCTAAGATCCTTTCTCAAAGGCATTTATGGGATATCAGGCAGAGTGAACTGGAATTATGATGAGGAATCGTGCCATTAATGCCAGCAACAGATTAAGTGCTGATGATTTTCCTTGTGTATAAGGTGGGAGAAGACAAGTTAGATATTGTGTGTTTATTGAAGCAAGAAGGTTAGAGATAAGACATAATCTAACCAAATCATGGAATGCAATTTGGAAAGACAGTCAAGAGTTATAGAGCCTGAATTAGTGGGTTTGTCTAATATCTCTAGGTACAATTATGCCTTGATGCAAAAAAATTACTGGATTTAAGAGAAGTAGAACACCAGCCAAGTGGGCCTGATCCTTCATTTGTTGAGTAGCTTTAAGGACCAGAAAGGACACCTGCACATAACCAAATGTAAAAGTATTCACAAAGCAGGAGGAAGATATCTTCAAGAATTTTGCAGTGTACAAACAATGCAACAGGAGATGCATTTCCTTTGCACAGAAAGAATTCAGACAGATTCAAACATTTAAATATTTTCTAGGTTTCCATTCCAAGTCTATGAGCATTTTGACTCCTTTGCTATAAGTGTGTTATTATACCACCCTACTGTCCTGTCATCTTTCTCAAACACACACACTTAGTTTGCTAAGGCCTTGCCCATAAGAAACGTTTTGCTTACCAGTTAGCAGTTTCAGAGTTAAAAAAGATTCCATTTTAGAACTGAGCAGAGCACTTTCAATGAAAACTGAAGCCATGAAAAAATTGACCAATTTCTCATTGCAAAGCCTCCCAACAGAACCTCTGCTAACTTGTGCTTGGTTTCCTTATGAAATGCAGAAGTTTGTAATGAAATCTGCTTTTCTTTTTTGAGGTCATGTACATACAACTCTTAAATTTGACTCTCTAAGGACAATAGTGATGATCACTAATGTAGACTATCTCCAAACCCGTGCATCTTTGATTCTCACAAAGATTTGAATTTTTTTTTTTTTTTTGAATACACCAGCATGGTTAGGGAGGGATTCTAAAGAAATAACAGCACATTATGAGACTTTACTAGAAATTACTAGAGAATATAATGGAGTTCTGGACAATACATTTGAGGGATGTCTTTATAAAAGTTCTTTTAAAGACAGACTTTGGGGAGGAATTGGGAAAACCTAGCCACTCTGTTAAAAGGGAGAGAAGGGCAATGAATTCTACTGTAGGATCTCTTCTTTTGCTGACTCAGTGAAGACATATTTGTCGTTCAAAGACAAATTAGAAAAGGGCATGGAGTGTGCTATATAGATGCTCGGTCTCAGTTATCAGGCAGGTACAGGCAGCTTCCAACACATCTACCTCCAAGTGCATCTGAAAAAAAAAGGCAATCTCTTCTGGTGGATGTGGACAGAACGTCTTTGTCAAAATTTGAGTTTGAGCAAATACTGCAAAGCGGTTTAGCACAGGGAGGATTTGTCCCTGCAGAAATTGACACAAATTCCTTTAGGACAGGGGCGTCTACCCCAACCACATAGCTGGGATTGCCAGCAGATAGAATTAGGAAGACTGGAAGATAACACTGTGGCCTAATGTAAACTCTTAAATCTGCTGTAAACAGAGTGGTAACATTGGCACACAATAAAACTGGTATCTGTCATTGCACTCCCAGAAGCAGGTGTACGGAAGGACAAGAGACATGAGTGATTTTTGTCATCTCTGTGAATTTGACTTGGGGAAAAATCCAAGCTGACAGAAGCTGTGGAAAATAGCTAACATTCTAGTAATGGTGGGCAAGCTGGAGTGATCATGAAGGAGGGAATAATGGGAGATCAAGTGGAAGAGAACAGCTTGCAATTCCTGCTATGTGCATAGTGCAACTTGAAGTAACAGGTAGCATTCCTGGGTGTCTCAAGCTAGACTAATAGGAAAGGCCAGTACCCACAAAAGCAATTTATTAGGGAGTTTTTGGCATACCTGTTGGGCCAAGGCACATGTTTAAGAACATATATCCATAATTTTCAAAAACATGGTTTAGGAAATAGGAACTACTACAAGCTTAAGTTTAGGGATATGTCTCTTTCCTTCTCTAGCTTTGGATCTAAAACTCATAAATTTCACAATTCTAATCTTGTGAGAGATCCTGAAAAAGAAAAACCACCTCCACACAGATGGGGCTGCCCCTAACAAGCTCTCTTGGGTCCAGATGGAGTCCATGGAGAGGCAGTTTAAGTGCATCTGGATGGTGTTCACAGAACTGCAAGTGCCAGGAGAAGGGTATATATCTGGTCCAGCAGATAACTGGCCCTCTGTGGTTTATTACTCTGATCATACTGGACTTGAACTGATTCGGTGACTCTAACACGATTGTAGTCACAGCAGATCACAGATTCCTGGAAATCATTTGTGTCTGTACAGGACACAGCCAAATAATTCTTCCAAACTCAGAGAAGTTGACTAACTCTGCAGGAACCTGTTTGGTACATTACAGTCATCTTTAGACAGAACTCATAGCCCAGTGAGATCCCAACTCACTCTTCCAGATCTACTCCAGTATCCTGCCATCACTTTTTTCCTGTGTTCCTATGGGAGAGGTTTGTTGTCTCTCAGAACACAGCCTAGGAGAAATATCAATATTTAGCGAAAGCTAATAAATCCATCCACAGCACCTATCAGCACTATGCAAAAGCATACTTATGGCCTTGCAAGAGCTCACCATGATCTGGCTGAAGAGCACTCTATCAGAGCTAATAAACCTTGTCTGACTAGCTACAAAGGGAGCAGAGCATCTGCCAAATGATAGCATTTCGTAGCTTCCTAGTCTTCTGTGGTTTTTTGTTTTCTTGAGTTTTAAAAATAATTCAATTTTCTTCTTTTTCTTAGGTCTGGAGATAAATAAGTCTCCATGTTGGGTCATACTACTTAAGGCAGCTTCTCCTTGGGTTTGGTAGTCCTGAATCACATTGACACAACTGCAACGCTGAACTATGTTGTAGGTTAGAACTTTATTTCCTGGGCTGGGCAAGCTCAGCAGGTCATAACTGCCTCCAGTTGCCTGGGAGAAGACAAGTCTGGCTACACAGCAGTGCCCACGGGTCTTTGAAGGGAAAATACCTTGAGTTTATCTTCACTCATAAGCCTCAAGGACCAGCTCTTTTCTTCTTTCACTATCTTTGCTCTTTCCTAGGACTTCAAAGTGCACACCATAAAACTGAGATGGGCTGGTCACTGGTGCAGACAAAGAGACTCTCCCCCTACTACAGGGTTTTTGGGCATTACCACAAGACAAGTAAATAAAGGCAGTGTTTAGTAACTGAAAGAAAAAAAAAAGAGTATGGCCCAGCATGACAGCCAAGGAACTGGGCATGCCAGCTACTAAAAGCCACATGGAAGTACTGAAATGAACTTTAATTCATGGGATGAGATTTTCAGGAGGGTTATGTATCCAGTGACAATGTTTAAAAAGTAAATGCACAAAGAAGTAATGTGCCTCCAGAACTGTAACAAAAAGATTGCATAGAAAGTTATGCATTATGGATGATTTAGCAATATCATAGATAGCACAGGCTCCAGCAAAAAGAGTGAAATCATCCCTATCTTCCCATTTGTCGGCAGAATTTTAACAAGGGGCTCCTGGGAGCTCTTGGGGGCTCCTCCATGGCTCAACAGACAAATTAACTCATCAAAGGGAAGGTAGGGATGATTAACTAACAAGAGCCCCCTCCAGCCCATCACTGGCACACGGTTATTTCACCCAGATGGTGTTCACCTACCTGAAACTGGTAATGACAGTCTCGGATCGGATTTACAGAAAAACAGAGATAATAAGGTGCCGCAAGAGTGACATGATAGGAGTTACTGGTCTGTGATGCTCTAGACTGCGCCAGAGGCAGCAGAGCTGTTTTGTAATATTAGCCTCTGTTTTGTAACATTATCCTCTCTGCCCGAGAGATTTCCTGCTGCAAATGGGAGACTTGGTCTTCAGAGAAGCATCTGACCTGACCCTTTCTGTATGAGAGTGGGATCAACAGCAAAGAAAATGACAAGAGATGGCAACACTCCCATCACACACAAGCAGAAGCACTTTGACACCCTTTCACTGGAAATGGATGAATGTCTCTGCAGTGTTAAGGACTGTGTGATATTTTGTTATGTCTCAGAAAAAAAATCCACAAGTTATTTTGGCTTTTCTCCAGATGCAATTGAAGTGACAATTGCCAATGTTTTGCCTGATATCTTCATACTTATGTGAAGACTGATAGTTGGGCTTTTAAGGACAGTCAACACAGCCAAGAAAATCCACACTGGTTCTTGTGGGAGAAAAAAAGTAAAGCAAACATACAACCAGAAAAAGAATTTTAAAAATGCATATGTTTCCTTCAGAAAGGTAGAAATAAAAGCCTATTGCTCCTTTTGTGCATGCCCAGATGGTCAAATGCCTAACAGGGCACATCCAAGCAGAGGTCAGTAACCATGCACTTAGGTTTTGTTTATTAAAATAATTGTATATGCATCCGTTTGAACCTGACAGCTTTACAATTTCACTGGTCCAACAACAAGCCTGTGAAAATGGACAAGTTTGGTACCTGTGGAAGCTAAGATTAGCACAAGTAGGTTTCCTTATTTGAAAATTTGACATGAAAACCAAGGCCAGACCGAGAACACTCTTGACTGGCACTCAACTTCCTCTGAAAACTAGAATTTGGCAATAAAAAGTGTGCTGGTTTTGGCTGGGGTAGAGTTAGCTTTCTTCACAGTGCTGGTATGGGGCTGTGTTTTGGATTTGTGCTGAACACAGGGTTGATAATATAAAGATGTTTATGTCATTGCTGAGCAGGGCTTACACAGAGCCAAGGCCTTTTCTACTTTCCATACAGCCATGCTGGCAATGACCCTGGGAGTGCATGGGAGGTTGGGAGGAGACACAGCCAGGACAGGTGACCCAAACTGACCAGAGGGATATTCCAGACCATATAACATCATGCTCAGTATATAAAGCTGGGGGGAAGAAGAAGGAAGGAGAGGTTTGCAGTGATGGCATTTGTCTTCCCAAGTCACCGTTACGCGTGATGGGGCCCTGCTCTCCTGGAGATGGCTGAACACCTGCCTGCCCATGGGAAGCAGTGAATTAATTCCTTGTTTTTTCGTTGCTTGTGTGAGTGGCTTTTGCTTTCCTTAATAAACTGTCTTTATCTCAACCCATGAGTTTTCTGGCTTTTACCCTCCCAGTTCTCTCCCTGTCCTGCTGGTGGGGGAGTAAGCAAGCAGCTGTGTGGGGCTTGAGGGCTGCCTGGGGTCAAACCACTACAATGGGCTTCTTGCTATATACAGCCATGCCTCAAGGAAATTCCATAGCTGCTTAAGACAATAGTGAAAGATTTCCCAAATGGGATCAGGAACTCATTATCAGTACTAATAAAGTCATTTTAAGGAGAGGAGAACCAGCAGCAGAGGAACACAGGAATAATTCCTCAACTTCCTGCTCCATGTAATCCTGCCTGGTGGGCTTGAACCAAATGATTTCCTGAGACCCCTTCTCACTTCAACCATTCTGTGATTTTGTAAAACCCTTCTATGCTACAAGTTCATTCTTCATCCTTTACCACCCACACTGTCACCAGCACTACCTGGCTGCCCACACCTCATCAAGAAACCTTCCTGAAGTGGACACTAATAGACTTAAGATCCGCTTCCCTGAGTCTCAATACACAGGGCCTGGCAGAGTACAGAACATTATAGCTAGATCCAGCTAGTCAAATGATACATATATAAAAGGAAAAAAAAAAATTATGAATACTACAAGACTTGTAAAACTCTCATCATACCTGCTTTTTACTTGTGGTCACTGACTGCTCTGTGGAAATGCGCAAGCCTACAGCATTCCCACCAAAGTAAAATTCTCAGTGAGAAGTCTCACTTCCATAACTTTTATTTCCTGCAGTCTCTGATGCAGCTCCTGAATCATTATGTCACTGCTTAAACAGCAACATGGGGAAAAAACAACTGGGTTTTTTGCAAAGGTTTTGGAGTACTTTCAGAATTTTTTGTCCTCCAGGAAAAACTACCATTCCAGGAGAAAATTCCCATTGTTTCTTCTAGCAGGTCGTGTGGAAGCAGAATGTTCCTCTGACCAAACCAATCCTCCAGATAACCATTACTGCACCTCCTTACAAGCAATGTCATGGTGAGAAACTTTTCCACCCAATTTCTCTATTTTCATGCAAGTGCAGCTCCTGTAGGAGAGACCTGCAGTCCCTCAGACCATTTGATGGACTGCCCCTCCAATCCAAATCTCTAGATTTAATATCACTGAGCCTTCAAGGAGTAGTTCTGGCAGCAAACAAAACAGAGGTGTAAGAAGTTCTCTCTGTCCATTTGGCACCTCTAACCCTGCAATGTGCTTAGAAGGGATGATCCTCCTGAACTTTATGTGATGAGCTGGATGGCTGCGAGCAGTTCAGGCAACTCAAAGCTGTCATAAATCAAGAAGTCAACAACACTTGCCTGAGGCTGCCACCGCGGCTCCTCACAGAAAATACTCTGTTCTTCTGATTATCATCTTAGTGATTAGAAGTACCAATTATGGACCAGCACCCCATTGTTTTACTCACAGTAAAGCACAAAAGCACAGATGTGTGTGAGGAAATGAAAGTATTATTCCAGTGCATCACACAGCTCACGCTTCATGACAACACCAAAATCTCAATAGGTTTTGGGTTTGTGCTTTCATAAACAAAACCCAGTGATTACTGCATATGGTAAAAAGCAAACTCCAATCATGGCCCTTCAGACTCATCACCACTGCAAAGTGCTAATTAATTTCTCAATCATTACGAAGCAAGACTGTTGCTTCATTGTGTCAGAATGGAAAATTCAGCCAAAGCAACCAGCTATGCATTGCAAAGGGGATGATTTCCACCGAGACCTGAACCCAGCCTCCATGGCTGAGTGTGCAAGCACACACAGTCAGAGCTCCATGCCTGCCAATGCTGCAGCCCATCACTTGCAAACACAGGCATTAGGATCCTGTACGCACCTGCACAAAGCTACTGAAATAAAAATCAGACACTGGAGAAAAAGAGGCCTATAAAGCTGGCAGGGGGCATTCCTCCAGAAAGGCTGCAAATTTCCAGAGCATCTGAGTATTAACTACTGTAGTATAACAAGAGCTACAAGTGGATAAGTTTTCACAGACACACATACGCTCTTCTTTCTATATTTAATCTGTTCATGGGGAAAAAAAAACAGTCTGACATGATTCAATACCCAAATTTTCTCCCTGCAACAAATATACTCCATGCAATTTCCTCCTCCTGACCTACACATGCACAATAGGTTAGTGGCACCAAGGAGAAAAGAATTCCTAAATGAAGCCTTGTGATGATTTTATCCTTCTGTAATGGCATGGGCCAGAGTTAATGTTAAGTGGGATGGGGCAGCAGTGGAAGAGCATGCCAGGGTTAAGATGGACTGTTTAGCAGCAATTAGCAATGATGCATAGTGCAAAAATAGCAACAATAAAAAAAAAAAGGTTACACTAGAAAAAACCCATTAATGGAAATAAATTTAACAATTTGGTCAATCAGCATTTGTCTAAGAAAGGCAAACTTTCTATTGCTGTTGTTAAGTAAATGGACAAGAAAAAACCCAAACAAATTGTATCAGAAATATTTATTTCCCACTAGCAATGAGTTTGGGAGTGTTTTTCGAACAAAAGACAGAGCTACCGTCCCACATTTTTGTGACCCTCTCTGCAGTTCCAGGGAGAAAATATTTAGTTCAACATTATGGTAAGCTCAAATACGGCTCTATTTATGTGACAAGTTGACAACATACAATTTCATGCTTGTTGAACTGATCTGTGTTATATATTCACTGCGAATATTATGAAGCCTCACCATTATAAATATGAAACAGTATACACTTATTCAAAATAACTCCAGCAGTAGCAATTTATAGCTCAGTTGTTTGTGTGCTTATGAAGTCCAAATGCCACCTTAAGAAGCTGCATCTCACTAAAACAGATGTGGAATGTGACTGTGACCAAAGTGGATTTAAGATGACCTCTGTGAAAGGAGGCTATTACATTTTTGTTTGGATGGCAGCTGACACCAGTTTGTATTTAGCTATGTAGCCACTGGGAACACAGTGTAACACAGTGTCCTCAAGGGCTGGTTTTAACACAGGCCAAGACATCCGCCTAATGACCTAATTAGCTCACTACTGTTCTGGTGAGTGCTAGTCTTCACTCTTAGAAAAAGGACAGGTGCTCTACAGAACAGCAGCACAGTGAGTATCTCAAGCTAAAGCTGCTCCAGGTGAAATGATTCCTTAATGGGACTGTGAAGGGGATCAGTTGCATTTTCTTCATTGTGCGCCTGGGGAATGGTCTTGGTGGCCTCATACATCAAACAATAAGCTCTCAAAGCAATTTTTTTTGCTCATTTGGGACTTCTTTCCTGCCTGAAGGTTTCAACCAACATGCCAGGTTCTTGCATTAAAACAGAGATGTGTTTAGACAGTTTGTAGTTTGTCCAAGTGGGAAAGAAAATGGAGCAGCAGCACACCTTGCTAACACTAGATACAGAGCATTTGCATAAACTCTTCCCAATTACATAGCAGCTGGTTCAAGTAAAATAAATTCCACTTACTGCTTGAGCCTTTTTAAATGTCAGCATAGCTAATCATAGATTATAGTTTACATATATCATCCCACACAGACAAGATGTTATTGTGCTGGTCTTCTATTTAGCAGATGTAGAGACCTAAGTCAGGCCAGAGACACTGGAAAAGGTAATGCATACAAACACACAAGAAACGTGACATTGCTCCATCAGGAATATAATGCTTTTACCAAGCGTCTGCTATTTTCTTTCCCTGGAACTGAGGGTCTCTCTCCTAGTCTCACAAGTGATTTTTATGATACATAGTTACCTTTTACTGTTCTTATAAAGTTTCCTATCCCAAATCTGCATCTTTAGCCTTTTATGTTTATTGTTGTATTAAACCCACAACGTTGTCTGTTTCCCTACTAAATCTATCCCATAACCACATACTGTACATTCATTTCTCTAGGACCTCAGTTGCTCTTATCTGTTTGCTTTTATGATCTCTTATGAACTGTTAGGAATAGCAATTTGCAGCACTGTTTGTAAAGTCATCTCAGCTTGAACTCAGCCTTCCCCTTTTTTGCCATACAGCAATACTTTCTGCGATGAAATCCCATTTGCCATTGAAGCATTTCATTACAGGATGCATTTTAGAGGGACACAAGTTCCCAAGTACACTACGTGTGCCTATCATGTAAAACACTCAATGCGTATGAATCCAAATTTCGAAAAAACTACTTATTAGAGCAGGAAACTACATGTTGATGTGAGACAGCCCTATGTTGCTTCCAGATTCACCAATATGCTCTATGTTACTGCCCAGAGCTATTTCGTTTGTGCCCTCTAAGTTCTCAGACAGGCTGCTATGTCGTGCACACAATCTCAGTTCTTTTAAGTGCTTTGACGAGCTTTATTCTGCCATTATGCCATCTAGAACATTAAACACAATGTTTAAGTTCTATGTTAAATCATGATCAGTTCCTATTAAGTGTTTCAAGCTCCTCATTTTTATCAACAGTTACTTTATTAAATCCTTAATAATATAGATGGAATAGTTAGTTAATTTGTGTGTTGAGCCATGGATGTTAATTTGTAAACATAATAACATACTGCAATCATTTGCATAATAGCATTTTAATCTTTTTAGTAAAAGCTGTAATTCCCTACAAAGTACGCTGCAGTAGAAACTAAGTGACTATTGGTAATAATAAAAAAGGCCTTAAAATTCTGATCCTATTATAGTGTTGGAACATACCCAAACTGCTACCATAATCTCTGAAATGTTACTGTTCTCTGATTTAGGTGTCTGTGTCAAGAATAAAAATGAAGTATAACTGGTAGCAGTAGACTATTTCCTAAATGTAATTTAGTATTCACTAAGCACCAGCACTTTGCAAATAGCTCTGAGGCTTTCCTTCAAAGTTCAGAGCTCTAGTTATGCATATTGTGTGAGGTATACCATGCAGCTCACCTCCAGCCTCTGTTGTGCTGAATAGATGGCTATGATAAATCATGCTGATTTGGCACTGAAGGGCATCAGCCATCAAGGATTTGACTACCATGTCTTTTTTTCCCTGAGATTATATCTCCTTGAACTGCCTGCCCTGGGCTACTAGTTTTGGAGAAAATTAAAAAGTGGAAAAAATGCTAGGGAAGGCCACTACAGAAAGTCTCTATAGGCTCAGTTCTCTGGAAACCCATTAACACCAGTCACAAGACTGGCAAAGAAAACATTGGTGGTTGTTTAAAAGTCAGGCCAAGTCATTTTACGCAAGATCTGGTCATTCATTAATCAATCTGGCTGCAAACCTTGAATGAATAACCTGCAATGGTGAAAGAGGCTGGCAGCACCACAGAACATGAGGGAGCTTATAATCTGAACCAATGCCCTGGTGATGTTTAAGGCTCCCCTCAACACTCATCATCTTCCTGATACAAACCCTTCCAAATAAATAAGAAATCATTTATCTCCATGAATTTTCCTGCTGCCAAGAGCAAGACAGTCTGCATTTCACTGTGCATTTCTTTTTCTCCTCACATTCTCATTGCTTGTAATACAAGCACTTTTTGGCAGTCTACATAGTTGTCTTTTTAGGCTTTCCAAACACATGGCACACAGAATGGCCTTGAAAAGTAACCTGTGCTACACCCATACAGAACAATTAAAAGCAAACTAATCAAATACAGTGAGCATCTCTCTGGAACACAGAATTATGTAAACAAATTATGTAAATAAATGAAATCTGCAGAAGGGCAAGTAATATGGGTTTTCTGAAGTCTTTTTAAAGGCTAAAAAATGGGTTTTGCCAAGTATAAGATTTATGATTTTACACAGGTTCATTATACTTTTAACAGGTAGTTAACGGGCTGCATTTTCTTTTAACATCAGTTGAGTTATTTGCAAACAATGCCAACAAAGAGATACACCCACCGTAGATATCTTCTCTCTCCATAATGCTAGGCATGGGTCATAAATAATTTTAAATGTAGCTAATCTTACATGATATGGTATAGTATATGAAGAAGCCTCAAGGGACAACAAAAAATTTTCGTGAACAAAAAGCTTTCTCACTCGTGACACATTAAGTTGTACGTTTGTTCACAATTTCACATAGCATTGGCTTTGAGAATGAAAAAGTAACCATTTTGATTTTCTAAAAGTAGCCAAATCAATTTTTTGCTATTTTTTTTAAGTCTAGTTCTTCACAAAAGCAAATCATAAAAGTGAATGGTGCAGTGAACCATCTAAATAACTGGTCTTGGGTGACTTATTAACTATTTACTTGCATAAACTTGTGTCAATAGACAGTACCCTGAGGGGCAAGAACTCCTTCATTTTATCTTTCCAATAGTCAGAGCAACAGGCAAAGAGTACTAGGTAAAAAGAATAAGTGATCAAGCTGTGAACAGAAAGAAATCAACTAATTAATAATGTACATAAGTAGAAACATTGATAAGAAGAGCCTCTGCGCTGGGGCAGACAGTCCAGGTTTGATTCGGGACTAGTATCAGTTACACTGGCGTGTGAGCAGAATAATACAGTGATGAATTAGGTGTGTCTGCAAAATACTGGTGTGTTTTAACGCTGGAGTGAAGGCCAGTATCTCATCACACCTAAGCAGATGAGAGCAGGGATTTATACTCAACACTTACAAACTATCTAGACTAATTGGACCTTTATCTCACTTGGCTTCTGGTTGCTACCATAACTATTAATAATTTCTAGTCTGTGAGCAACTGGGAGCGTCTAAGCTTGTGGGTGCTTGGCTCAAGTGAGCTTTCAGGAACATGATTTGCAGTAAGACCAAAAATTCACTTTCTGAAATACAAGTCTTTCTTTAAAAAAGTGCACCAGAGACACTCAGGAACTTCATACCATCCCTCACCTAGACAATGCGACATGTACTGCATTACTACCTCAATGAAGACTGTGTTTCAGTCAAGGTTAGGTTTGGCAATTAACACTGTACAGCTTGTGCAAGTAATTCTGCTCTTGTACTTCCCAGCATTTGTTCATCATTCTGGTTCTTTCCCTTCCACTCCAAACAGGCTGTATTTCTATTTTTGTATGACAACACATCATCTGGAAGCTTAAGTTAGATAAAACATACTACTCCCACAATGATAAGAGAGAAAAAAAGAAGCAAAAAAAGGTAAAAAAAGAAATTATTTTCTTTTAAAAAAAGCCAATGAGGATCAATATGGAAAAATCTAGAGATTACCAAATGGAAAACTGCACAAAACTTCCATTCTCTCAGCTAAAACAAATAGTTCCTCACAGACATGTGAGATAAGTCTCTGGAGGAAGAAGACATCTTCTTCTGATCTTGAGCACCCCCAGTCGTCACATTACAGAGCAGCAGAGGCAAGAAATAGTGTAAGGTATCCAGCTGCATGATGGAGAATGGGGACAGGGTTAACGTATGGGAGGAGAAAATAACTGTTTCATTCCCATCTTCCGAGGCAACCAAGAAATGTAAATGCAACACACTATGACGCTGAAAATAGCCTAATTTTGCACTGCAGTGTTGTAAAATACCATTAGGGCACAATTTGTGCCTACAGGTAAGTATGGGCCAAACTGTGAGGTCAGAGACAGCGACGCAGCCTGCAGCAGAAGTCGATTGGTGTGAAGAAATCCAGGCATTCACAAAGAAAACAACAGAATTCGTGTGTTAGGAGAGAAGTAGCATATTTCATTTCCGAACTATTATTTCTGACCTATTACTTGCTGCCTAGGTGCCTTCCCCCAGCTGCATTTCCCATTCTCCTGTTTCTTCACACTGGGGCACCTCATCCTCGACATACCCAAATGTGCCCATGCAAGGTTATCCCTAGTGACCAGTACCTCATGTCACCAACCCCCAAGGTTAACTACAAGCCTATCTGGTTGTCTTGTTGTTTGCAATATGCTTTGATTTTCAGAACAGGAATTATTTCATATAGGAAGTGACAATTCCTATACAGGGCATGTAGGAGAATGGTCACTACCTGTCTGAGACAACTTTGTACTCTGCAGCTGTGGCCATCAGAACAGCCAAGCAACAACACATGGGACAAGCAACAAGTCTGTGCTCATGTTCTACTGTTTTATTGGAATGATTTGTGTGCTTAGAATTGGTAAGTACTTACTCGTATTATTTATCTGGAACTTACACTTTGAAAGTCTGCATCTTCAACTGATTTTTCCTAAAGGAAAATGCCTCTGCATTTGGCTTTTGATAACTGTGGAAAAGTATGTCTCTTCCATTATAAAAAAAGCAAAACCAGTCTGCACCACACTAGCTGCAAGTGTGGTCCCTGCCCCCCCGCCTCTCTGCCACCGACCATCCAAACCTAGTCACCAGCAGGCCGTACCCTGCCTGGGGCAGTACAACTGCAATTCAAGAACAACACGGGGTTTGGAAACTTTGTAAAACAAGGTGCAGAACACTATACAACTAAAGAAAAAAGAGGGCCGCCTAAGCACAAGGCTTTGCAGGCCTATTTTGATTTGAATAAAATTAATTTCAAGTTACTTGGATGTAAATCACAGAAACTGAATAGAGAAGGCCAGTTTCTGCTATCAGTTACACTGGTATAAATCCAGTGCAACTTTATCTGCATCAGGGAGATCACTGTGGGTTCAGAGCTGTAAAAAAAGGATTTTATTCAGGACATCACCCTAAGTAAGCATCTTATGATGTTGTTTCAGTTAATTTTTTCCAGCCTTTAAACTCCAGGGCTTCCTTGAGCCAGTGGACCAGCTGTACTTCCGGGAGCTGTGGTACCTGCCATGTGAGAGGCAGCACCCGTAGCTTGCTTTTGCACAAGGTCTTCCTGCCAGATAATCAATTTATTGTCCAATTTCCTGGTCAGTGGACGATCTATAGCCTTTCCTATTACCAAAGAGGGAAGGAGGTTAGGGTTTAAGAGGGGCACAGCTGCCGGAAACCATGAGGCGGAGAATTATGAAGGCTTTACACAACAAAAGAAAGAAGACTGCAGACAAAGATAAAGGGACAGTAACCTTCCTCTCATACACCCTGATCCCCAAGGCAGAATTGGAAAGAAAAGATTTAAATCTCTCTAGCACTCTTCGACTTTTACTTTTAGACTGCTCTCCACCAGGAGATCTACGACTTCTCTGCCAAATCCACCCTTTTTCTCTCTTATACATCATCAATGAGGACCTCTCAATTTGTGTGCAAAAGAACCTTGCACAGTAAGGTTCTGAGTGGTAAAAACCTTTACTAGAAATGTTCCAGCTACTCATCAATTAGCTGCTGTGCTGCACTCTGCTTCTTGACGAGGAATTCAAGTAGAAGACAACAAACAACTTTTGACTTTTGCTTTGCAGCTTACAACTGTGCAACTCCTCACTGTGACACCACAGGGCAGTGTACTCTAGGCACTGTTTAGCTGTTTTCTTTCAAAAATCCGAAGTTCCATTTAAATCCTTTCAAGGCTTCACCCATCACCCCCCTCCAGATCGCAGGCCTAGTTCTGACCGCGCAGATCAAAGGAACCAATCAGAACCCTTAACACATCACCACATTTATTGTCTCTTAATGGGGGAAAAATTGTAAAACTGTTGTCCACCAGGGTAACAAAAAAAAAAAAATCAGAAAAAAAGCAAGCAAGGACTTTGCAATGTGCACTTGCATCACCTTGCCTTACCTCAAATATATTGGTGGGTTCATTGCTGTACTGATTGGAGATGATCTCTGACTGGTCGCTATACCACTTGAGTCCCCCCAGAAAGCTGTCTGCATCCAGGTCGTTCACATCGAGTTCAGAGAGGTCAAGTTCTGGGAGATCTGGGCAAAGAGGCTGGTCTTCACCAACCAGAGCAGCACACTGCAGGATACAGCAACACAGAAATAGTTTCATTAATTACCAGGAATCTATTAACTTTATTATCATGTGATAAGAATTAAACCTGAATTTAGCTATGGCACAGGGTCACTAAGATTGACTTTTTTTTCTGGAAAAAAACCACTTCAGTATTTGATCATGGCTAGTACTATACGGGTATGCAAAGGGGATGAGGAAACAGTAGGGCATAACCTGCCTTCTCTGTCACATCTCTGTCCAGGGACAACGACTTTCCTTCTCCCTACACTATTTGATAACAATCGTGTTCAAAGCTTTAAATCCAACAGCAGAGGCCAAAGCATGTCCTTATTCTCCTGCTTCAGAGCAAACCAGTGCAGGTACAAGTTACAGATGAATACCTCTGGGCAAGGTCTGTCACGCATTTCCTGATGCATTCAGGTTAAAGAGGCACAGCCTGTTACAGCCTTCAGCCCTGGGGGCTAGCTCAAGCTGGAGATAGTCACACTTTCACTTCTACAGAACTTTACCACAATCCTTGCGGTCAGTCATGATGGTGGCTACCATATGGGCATAAAAATGCACGGGTTAGTGGTGCTGCTGTGCTCTGTTCCCAGCGCATAGACCACAGCCACCCAGTTACATATCAGGGTCCTGGCAACCAAAGTGCAGCTTGAAATATCCTGATATTCTCCTCTGGGTGACAGGCACAGTCAGTTCACACAGCCTTTCACCTGCTTGGCGCAAACACATCTACTATCCTAGACAGTTCCCTAAATGTCCCTAGAGAGAGGATGTAGTGAGAGAATCAAATGGGTTTTCCTCTTAAGGCATCCTCTGATTCAGTAATCCTAAAGTAGAGGGTCTGTGAAACATTTTGATTGAGGCAGTAAACAAAGTCCCACGAATCCTCTTCAGCACTGCAAAATGTTTTGTCTGCACAACTTAGAAGAGAGTGGGGATAAATACAAACAAACCTGGAATCCGTATCCTTTCATATGCTAGTATGAAGCTAGATAGGGTATTGACTGACCTACTAAGGAAGAAAAAATTAATAACTTTAGCACGGCAGTCGAAATGTCAGAGTATCCACCAAAACCATTTCCTAATTATGGAAAACACGTAGTAACAGTTTGGCAAATAGCTGAGTTCCATATGTCAATGCTGCTCAATTAAGCAATTCCTACTGCACTGTACCATGTATCCTCGTAACTCCCCTCCGAACACCTACATCGATACGTGTATACTGCAAAGCACACGTAACGCTGCAAAGGCACCAGGCGCTGAATGGTTAAAAGCCATCTAAAGTCAACTGAGCCTAAGGACATCCACCCTGAGTATTTCTAGCAATGTGTTAAGGATGGCCAACAGCAGGACCTTCTTGACTCCGGTCAGTTGACTGGGTGGTTTGAATGATTTCCCAACTTCTATTTGGACTGAAGTCAATGCAGAAAGCTCCATTTTCTGAAGGCAGATGTCTGTAGGGCACTAACACAGTGTCCATGGATGTGAATTGCTCAATACCAGTTATGTCACTCTCACAAGGACCGCCTTTCACAAGAATGCAAGCGAGAGCTGCTGAAGGTGCATTTCATTGAGTTTTTTGTCCCTGGGAAGCTCGGAGCGTCTGCAGTGCGCGGGCTGGATGCAGCAGCGCAGCCGTGAGCAAAGATTTTGTCTGTTGGCACAAAGACTTGGTGCAGCTGGTGCGAGCTATAATTTACCAGACAACTTCTACGTCTACCAGGACACTACGAGATAATCACGGAATAGGCCAAGGGGCAAGGAAGCTGAGAGGCTGCAAAACAAAGCTCTGAAATAGCAGTTGTTTTTCTTCCTATTATTTAAGGAGCTGCAGAACTTTAAGAAGTCAAAACCCCACTTAAGTAATCTTAACTGCACACAATTTTTTTACCATTATTTTGGGCATAAGGAAAAAAAAAAAAAGAAAAGAATTAGAAGGCTTCCTTTTTTTCGTGCAAGACACAACCTTCTGGCAGCAATCTTATAATACAGAGATGACCTTTTTTGATGCTTGGCCGAAATCTCTGATCTCATTAAAGGATAATCTAGTTTTTGACTGAAAAGGTAGATTCTCAGCATCATTCTCAGGTTTGTGTGGTGGAGGTCAGTAGCTTATAACTGATGCCACAGACTTCTAAAGTATCCTGCTGATCTCTTACTGCTTTCATTTATAAAAATAGCTTCACTCTGTGAACCACCTACTTAAACATGTTTACTTTTGGTAATCTGCATTTTTAAGTTCCTACAGTGGGCTTCTGAAGCAATATAAACAATGGTATTAACAAAAAAAAAACCTGCTCATCACAGCTTTCATTTACCTGTAGTGACTGCAATGTCACCTAAGAAATGTAACTGCTGAAATGAAGTATATATGCCTTGCCAATGTTGACATGATAATAAAATCAATGTTTCTCAATATGACATTATGCTTCTAATCTGAGACACATTAGTAGCAAGTGTTCCTGTTATTAATTTATATTTGGCCTTTGGATGATGCCAGATTTAACACTCCAAGTCCTAAAACTGTCCTCATCTGACACGCTGATATTTACTGTTTGCCTATACATCTGTAACAGGTGCACCTGCATTGCTAACACACATTTTACTGTCTTCCCACAGTTATTTGATATGATAGTTATTCCATAACTATAGCCTTAATTTTACAGTAACATTTAGGATGATAAAGCAGTCACTAAACACAAAAGGCTAATTACTGTGCGTTATTTCACTCCAACAGACCTTTTTTCTCTTAGTTCAGGCGCAAACAATAAATTAGCTCAACTGCACTGATGGTAATGAATCATTATAATTAAGTATAATTCTTCATTAACCTTTTGGATGTTTTTGTGCCTTTGAACGTAAATTTAAAAAAAAAAAAGAAGACTGGACTTGTGCCATATTAATTATATTAATGAAAATATAATCTGCATTTTATTTTTAACAAGTTTTTCAAAGTGCCAAGGGGATGAACTCAGGAAAGAGAGAGACTTGACAAAATGTGTGTCATGTGGATTCTCTCTATCAATCTTTGCAACCTTACTGTACATCACCTTCATTAAGCTGTGAAGCACTGGGGACGCTGATCAGCTACAGTGATGCAGGCCTTTATTGAGCAACACGCCGCCCTGTCATTATGAGAGCAAGAATATAATACATTTTACATTGACAGCAAACATTAATGATTCAAAAAATGAAAGCTGCCTCCAGTACCTGTGCCTGCATTATTTTAGCTCAGTAAAGGTGATCCCCTGAGCCAAAGCAGCACGCAGACACTAGTACTGCTACAGGAAGTACAACGCAGGAGCACACTGGCAAAATCCTACCCACAGTTAATCCATCCACCACACAATTAATATTAAGATCAAACCCTTTTTTTCCTTCTTTTTTTTTTTCCTCTGCACTATGAAAAAGTCATTGACATAAATTATCTATTCTGTTACTAGCTTGAAATTACTGCTGGAACTCTAGTGATTAAAATAAATCTTCAGTATTTCCACATAAGCTGGTTCCTCAATCAGCTCCTAGCAGCATTAGGAATAATACATGATGGAAAAATGAAGCTACGGCAGCTGAGACCCATGCTACAAGCCAGACAACAACCCACAGGATACTCCAGCTACTCAGAAACAATTAGGACTTTGGAGCCAGAAAGTCATCCACTTACAGACTTGACTCATAATAGCTACAGGACATATGAATTATCCATATCTATTCCACTTTACCAAGAAATCAAAACAAGATAAGACCAATTACAATATGCAAACAGAAATCAGCAGATACAATGGCAAGCTGCAAATATTTAAAACATGACAAAATTACTTGAGAATCCACATACATGCTCTGCCAGATAGGAAAAATATCCTGGAGAACATGGGAATGTTTTTACTTTAGATGGGTAGCTCTCTACAGCATGAACATCTTAGTTAAAAAGCATCGCCTGTAACCTGTTTTTCCCTTCCCCATTGCCCGAGGGGACCATTTTAAGCACTTATTCCAAGCCCGAAGCCAGAGGATTAGTTCCTTTGAGCAGGTCTGTATTTGGGATTCCTCTCCATGGGGTCCAAAGAAAGTTTGCCTCGCTTCACAAGTTGCCTGAACTTTCAGGTAATGCTCCATTTTGCCGAATGCGAACATGCAGAAATCCTCAAACCTCACATTATACTCCAGAGATTACCACGGGGCTGCTTGCCTTTTTTTTTATTTTTTCCTTTATGAATTGTAGCCAGCAGAAGCTGTGGATTTGATGTATTGCCGTCTATTTTTACACAAGCAGCAGCAGCAGCGGCGGCAGCAGCAGCAGCAGTTCACACAGTCCTGCATAAACTCTATTCTCATGGTTCATCCTGTTGTCTCTGCTGTACAGTGGGATTTAACCATTTGTTGGACTATTCGAATTGACTGCGAACCCTGCTCTACGGGGCATTAGCTACAGTGTCAGTATTCCAATACCACAAGAAGCAGGGAAACGTCTCCTTCCAGAAATCTCTTTTAAAAAGCATCTAAAGCCAAACAACAGGGTATTCATTCCTGTGTGTATTTTGTATTCTGCCGCTGATAAACAAGGAAAAAACCTTTGACAGAGCACAGTGAAAGAAGCAATTAAAATTTAAAGCCAATGGTTAATTTTAATTACTTTTTTTTTTTAAAGAAATGTTACTCTTATTCTAAATAAACATGGCATTTTTCCAACCAGGCCACTAAACGCCACTGGAAATGCCACTTCAGACACCGATTCATATCAATATCTTAGAGCATAAATATTGCATATGACGGGAAAGCGAGCCAGAGGCACATGAAAATAGTTTCCAACTGCAGGAGATAGTATACTGATGACAGGAGCTCAGCTTTGATTTGCTCAAGGCATCGCAGAGTAACCTTAAAATAGCAAACTTACTGGAGTTAAGATAAGATATGGACTTGTTTGCAAAGTATGCTGCCTCGGCCGCCCTGCCAGTTCCCTGACCAGCCCACCATCCCCGCCACCGCCGGCTCCCCACGCGTCACCCACGCCGTGCACCCCTCACCTCGAGATCACTCCATACAGAGTCCTGGTTGCACATGTCCCACGCCATCCAGCTGCGGAGCAACGGCAGGAAAGCTGGCAAACTACAGTCCAGAGGCAGGCAGGCAGGCAGCAGACACTCATGCAGGCAATGAGACCCTCTCTGAGAGTGAATCGAAGGCACCTGTCTTACTACTGTTCCCCGTCACATGACAAAGCTATTAAAAAGTAGGCTGGGCTGTCACTCATCCAGCCTTCTGGTGCCGCTGCTCCAGCCCGTGACGTCAGCCAGGGGCAGACCCAGACTGAAGTGAAGTAAATCTTTGCAAAACCCGCTCAGACCTCGGCGGCCGCAGCACCACGCTGCGATTCAAGGCAGATTTCCACGCCACACCCCTGAAACACTGCTCCTGCTGTAGCACAGTTCCTATCCCTCCCCATCTTCTTTAATTTCTTGGCTTGCTTTCTTTGTCTTCCCCCCACACCCCGGCACACAATAGGCTGAGCTGTGCTTATTATAAAGAAAAAGTGAAGTGACTTCCAGCCGAGCTACAGCCTGCATGCGAGTAGCCCAAGCCCAACCTTTCCAGTGCCTGCACCGGCTCCTCGGCACTGTTCCCTTTGGAGAGGCCATCCCACAGTTCAGCAAAAGTTACACCACCTTCCAACATTTTTTTGCACTCGGGGATTTTGCACCTTGCCAAATGTTTTGGTTAGGTTAATGGTTTCTCAGGGATAATTGCAACTCAAGTTAGTTTTTCCACATCAAATGCATCAGCAACACCCCTCACCCCCACCCCAGCATTTCTCTGGAATGGAGTAAGCATCTATAAAAAACATTCCTACAGTTATCTCACCTGCTCCAAGGGGGGAGCCTGATCCTGTTCCCAGCTAGATTACAGTATTTTTGAGCTGCATTTTAATCACTTCTCTGTCTCAGTATATTCCCCAAGAAACCATAGCTGTTACAAGCAACTGCCTCAATCCTGCCCAGGACCACCCCTGACCCACACCCGCCTCTCCCTATAAGCTGCCTCGGAACATTTCTGTACAAACACCACACCCCGACCCTTCTGACCTGGACTCAGCATTGGTTCATTGAAAATAAATAAATAAATAAATCTCTTGTTGTGTGAAAATCCAGACACACAGTTAAAAGACACGTCTTCTCATCAAAGTCTTTGCCAGACAACAGGGGCTGCTGCAGGTGCAACTGGTTTATGATGCCCCTTTGCACTGCATACACAACAAACTCCATGTACCAAACTGAACTGCAAAACGTTGCCCACAACAGAGAAAGAAAACCCACAAATAAAGGTCATGTTTAACTATCCCCACCTGCCTGCTTATTGTCTTAAGCTGCAGTTTTTTTAATTACCCGGGTGCAAAAAGTCTCGTGAAATGTAAGCACTGGCTCTGTCGTGCTGGGCTACCAGTCAAAGTTACAAAACTATAACTGATCATTCTCCATGTCATGAAATATTCATTTTCATTGTTATTTGCAAACTCGAGTATTCCAAAGGCTAAACGAATTCAATTATTATACAAGAGTATGGCAATTTTGCTGAGAGAAAAAAATAAATAAGAAGTACAATTCTTGAAATAGCCTTTTTCTCACAGACATTGGAAACTTCAGAAATGGTAGGAGGTCTCAGATATATTCTTTGCTTATTTTTGTTCCCTTGTAATTCATTATTGCCAGTCCTGATAAAATGTATATTTTTCCCAGCTTGTGCTTAAGTTGCAAATCACATCACACTGTCATATTTTCACCAAGCACAGATGACAAAAATGGCATTGTTCTTACTTTACTTAATTAAAAAAAAAAACCACAGCAAAATACCAAATGACTACGGAAAGCCTTTCCTACAAATAATTAAATTAACGGTATTGCTTTGCTCTCATGACGAAAAAAACCTAATTTCCTTCCCAATTATATGCTGATTTAATGATAAAACTGCAGTAAATTATTAAGATCTGTGGCAAAGGTGAGTACCTCTACCCCCCGAACAGTCAACTGTGAAATAATGCTGGGCACCTGCCTGCCTGGAGTGGAGTTGGTTCTTATTAATTATTATCTGTGGATCCATGGTTGGTGGAATATTCTCCTTCAATACCTACTTATAATTGTGTTCATTGACTGTGCCAAATCCATCATCTTTTTTTTTTTGAAGTTTCATTCACACCTTTTATAGAAATGTATTTACACTGGAACATTTCATATTGCTGTTTTGGATATTTTGACCTGCTCATGTTGTTTCTATTTTCTACATTTCCACTTCAATGCTTTCCCTTCAAATTAGCAAGTTAACTGATAAATAAAAACTGTGACCTTAGCGGTGCTCTCACCATACAAGCTTTAGAGATTGAAGAACTTTTTTAGTGCACTGTGGACAGTGCGACCAATAGGTAATAATTAGAGTCCCCCCGAGCTTTTCTATGGCCACATTATAGCTTGAACTTTTCTGGCAGTGCCAGCGTTACCTGGAAGGGATGCCAAGCACGATTCCAACTACAAAAGACTGTGAGATTTCAACAAGGGTTCCCCATTGCTTAGGAAGAATTTTTTTTTTTTTAACTGAAGTGTCTAACCCCAGCCATAGTATAAATTTACCCACTAGGATCTTTTTTTCACATGTTTTAATGTGGGTTTTGAGCATAGTGCTTGTGAGAGGAGAAAAGCAAGGAAAGCAGCTGCAGCGCTGGTGTAGTTTGGAAATGGCGCAGCCTCCGCATATGTAAATGAAACCTGTGAAACCCGGCCAGCACCTAAGCTGCTTCCTCAAAGGAAACCTTGTCTTCTAAACATTCCCTAGTAGCTTTAGCAATGCTCGTCCCTCTGTTTTGACAACACTAAAGAATTGCACAATCATCTTTTGTGGGGCAATATCTAAGCACACACATAGGATATTTGGTTCCATAACAAACACATACAAAGAAAACGCTCCTTTAGCTGGTAAAGTCTGCGGGTCTGTTCGATCCAATCTGCCCTGTTGAAAAGTCCATCATCAAACAACTTCCTCAATCCTTGTATTTCCTCTGTTTTTAGGTTACTCCGTACTGAGTCTCAGCAATTCCCAAATTTTGCATTTTCTTCTTTAAGGGTCATAATTCAAGAAAGTTCTGCTAAGCCTTCTAACAGCATTTGGGCACAAATTCGCAAATCCTGATACATTTCCAACAGGACTGGAAGGTATGCCTGCCTGCAACAACAGGCAATGGAAATCAAAGACTGAAGCCTTCAAGCCCTCTGTCCTTGACTTTTTCCTGGATTCAGAATTGATTTTATCTCTTTCTCTTCTTCTTTCACTCACATTTTCTAACTATGGTCATGTTTTTATTCCCTGTAATTTTGGTTTCTTGAAGAAGCTACTGATTTTGGAGCCCTCATGATTTCAAAATCCAAAACTTAGTCCCTTCATTATGGCACCAAGGAATAAAGATTTTCTTTCCTTGCTACTTTTCCAGTGGAAAAAGGACTACCAAACTTGTTTATAAAAACAGTGCTGGAGTTTCAGCCAGATGAGGTTTGCAAACCAGTTCTCACATCAGTTCAACCCTTTCTGCTCAACCTTCCAAGAGTGAATGGCCTTACAGCAAAAGATCAGACAGTGCTGTGTATAAAAGAGGAATCTGCACTCCAAAGGTGTGTTAGCGTGAATGGTGTTCTATATAAAGTATATGTACCCTATTAATTTTTTATTAGAAATCTTCCTTCTGTGCATCTTAACTCTTATTTTTTGCACAGTACTGTATTTGTTTTCCAGTCCATTCTCTCTGTTCCACTTCTATCCTATTTGTTTGCTCCTTTTTTTTTCCCCTTCTCATCTTCTTTTCCTTATTTATCAAGTTCATGCTACCCAGAATATACCTTCAATAGCATAAGCCAGTGAGTCAAACTCCTTGAACTTCTGGGTTCATTGGTGCAGTAATTCTACGGTGGAATAAAGCAGTGTGCCCTCTGCAGTTTTGCTAGGGCAGTTATGACCTGAGATTTTTTTTAACAAAGAAAACCCACGATGGTGCTCTGTACCAGCTCTCTGGAAAGCTCAAGAGATCAGGGCCAAATTAATTCCTGGCCCAGCTCTGGGTCACAGGCTGCTGTCTGAGGAACTGTATATTTGAGAGTCCAAAGTAACTTTCTCCAAATGGTGATGCGTTACTGACATCACTGACACCAGGCTGAATTTTGCCACATCTGCTTCCACAGACTGAGGGCTCAAATAAAGAGCACTGAATGCCAAGGTAAATCACTCGCTTGTTCACATGCAACTGGACCTGACTGTGACTATTTACTATTATTGCAGATTACCAGATTATTGGTGTTAACCAGGCTTGCAGATATGCAACTCTTTGTAACTGGTTGATTGTAGTAAAACCTTCCAGGAGTGCCTAAGTGAAGCAAGAGGAGCACAGGTACCCACTATAAGAAATCTTCTTATAATTTTTCTTATACCTCTCTGACCATTACACTTCACAAGCATATTTCACTTACTCATTACTAAAAACAAGAAAAGCAAACCACTCAAGCTGATTACATAAAAAAAACATTTGCCACTTGTTTCCCCCCAACATTTGGAGCCCATGTTCTACAGGACCCACATTTGCTATGATTTACAGGAAAATCCAGCTTGTCAGGCCTGCTATAAGCAGCATGAACACTCGGGTGTTACGGTTTCATAGAAAGACTAATCTGTAAAAAAGCATCTATATTTAAATTTATGGCCCCTATATGTTTGAGAAACAGTCGTGTAAACACACCAGTTTCCTGGGGAGGCTTTTATGCTGTTTGAGCACAGACACCCAGGCAAGACAAGGAGATAGATTCCAGTTTTGCACCTTCTTGCAGGTTGGCAGAGCAGGCAGGACCACATCAAAATCACAGACCGTTGCAGATCTTCATCATCTCTCCTTTACTCACCTCACTGCTGATATTTCCTTGGAACAAAAGAAATCATAAAGTTCTTTTTATCCCTCTATCCTTCCACATGTTCAAGTCACTGGAAGAGATCAAAACCTGCTCACGTCTGATGTTATCAGACCCAGGGAACTCTTTTCTGGCATTCCTGTTCAGGGGCTGGGAGCATCTGCTCTGCACTCAGCAGTTGTGCCCTTCCTCTCCCACTCCCAGCCTTGCTGGGATGCTCACACCCTTTCTGGGCACGGGCAACTGTCTTCTCCAGCTTTAGCCACAAAGGGCAGAACCCAGAGAAGCTTCAGGGATACACCTCGTATGTGTAACTCTATGCAGAGCTCTGGCTCCCCAGCCAGATAATTCTCATTACCCCTATTACCATCCACCTTGCACTATCTTTCCCAGGCACCCAGAGTACTACCCTGGCGCCCTTGTTCCCTGACTCGTTCATTGTTAACGCCAATCTAGTTATTACCAACTTTTTCTGAGAGGGATCTGAAGAGCATGAAGAGGATGATCCCATAAACAATCACCATGGACTTGACATCTTAGGGTACAGAAGAGATTCCCCGATGTAATCGTAAGCAATCTGGTGGGAGCCAAGCCCGTTCCAAAGTTACCATCCTTCACTGAGGCAGCCACCCAGCTGTCACACTGTGTTGGGGGCTTGCTTTGCCACCTGGCCATTCAGTCACCCAGCCTGGAGGGAACTTGTGGTGCCCAGGTTGCCACAGCAGCGCAGGAGAGCACACTCCCTGCCAGATCCACACCAAGGCTCGCAGTAGCTAGTGGAAGAAAAAACTCTCCTATTTCCATAACACAGCCTACCTCCTCTCTAAAATGGCTTGTAAAGCGATTGCAGTGGAGCGCACGCAAGGCTGCAGCGCAGCACTGGAGAGAACAGCAACCTTTAAATACTCTAAAATCAAATCTTGTTTTACACAAAAACGCTATGGTAAAGTCGACATGAATGAAGCACCTTTGAGTGAAGGAACAGAAGGAAAGGCAGTGGACAGTTTTAGTGCCTCCTAGCAATTTTTTTTAATAAACTAGAGATGACAGACAGCGTTACCAACACATCTCTCATCTTCAAATATGACTTTCTTCATAGAGAGCTCAGTGGAACTGAGTCAGCCTTTTTTCTTGGGCCTAGCTCTTGGCATTTTTCATACTAAAACAAAATATAATATGGAAATAATTCTGAACTGTAGGCATCTGACAGGATTTCAGTAACATTGGTCAGATTTTCTCTGCAACAATTTTAGGCAAACAAAAAATGAAAATATAACACAAAAGATCTGGAGTTGTTGGTGTGTTTTGATTTTTTTAAAAATATGCTTATGCATCAAGTCACTCTTTATAGAGTTATGCCTGGCTGTGGAGAAGGGCGAGCTTCCGCAGAAACTCCTGTGAGTGGGCAACAGAGCTTCACTTGCACAGCAGCCAGCGCTCGCTACTTGGCCTCTGAAGGTTCCAGGCTGCAGCAGAGGTCCCCTTCCCCAGCCACCAAGAGCTGCTGCACCCTGTTTTCCTGAGTCAGCCAAGGACAAGCCAAGAGGAGACTGGGTCACCTCATCACAACAGTGAGTGCAAAGCAACAGTTTCACGCAGACAAGGCTTCTGAAGGATCAGCTTCAGCTGACCTCTTAACTAGTAGTTTCTGCCAGACAAAATTGAGCCCTGAAGTTATTTTTAGCCAGAACACTTCATGAATTGCAGTTAACTTGCAATATGCAAACTAGTGACTAGTGCTAGAGGAATCCCTATGGGTTTGTGGTTCCACTCTCTGCTCAAAAGTCCAATTATTCATTTTTCTTAGAGCTGCAATATTAATCTAAAAAAGTTGCACAAATGGCAAGAGATGTCATCCTCTCTCCATCCCCAAATCAGATAACCAAAATAAAGGAAGATAAGCATTTAGCCCAGGGCTTATTAGCTATACAAAGTGTAGCTATAAAACTTTGGAGGCTGACCCTCCTCCAGTGATGCTTTTGACAAGAAATTTGTCAGTGCTTCCACCTCTGACTCAAGCCCAAACAAGCCTGTGCAGAGATGGAATGGGAGAACTGCTAGACATAGAAAAGTTTGTGTGAGTTACTATTGTATTTTAATTTTATTCTATCCAAATCACTTGGCTATTTATCTGTATGAGAAAATGCAGTAAAACAAAAGAGGGGTTAAAGTAGCTGGAAGGGGTGACTGCTCTAAATACTTTGGAAGGGAATGAAAATCTTTAAATGGATTTAGGCAAGCTTTGAATCAGACCTTATCACAGAAGGTAGGACCAAGGCAGTTCAAAGCAGAAACTCCTCTGCACACTTCCACCCTTTTTTTTTTTTTTTTTTAAATTTTTGTTCTACTCAGGCTTCTCCAGCTTTTCCCTGTGAATGGAACAGGGATAAAGCACAAAGATTGTGTCAACTACCACCTTTTCTGACATCTTCGTTCCCAAGAAATTTAGTATTTGCTGAACTGGTTAGTTATTCTTTTGGGACACTGGTTAGTTATTATTTTGTAAGTGGTTACCAGTGAAGATTCATGGCTTCTCCCCAAAAGTCTGTACTTCCATTATTTCATGTCTATCAACAAATAAGGCAAGTTTGTTACTTAATGTTTGTCCTTAATGGACCCTACCATCGTAAAATTCCCTGACAATCTGACACAATTAAACATTATTTGTTGTTTCCGCTCTTTTGAGCAGAAGAGCAAGCCAGGGCAATGCATTTAAACAAAAGCATGTAGGATTCACACTGAAATAGAGACTTCACCAGAGTGCACCTTTCCTTTTTGCCCACTGCAGGCTCCTCCTTCCTCTCTGAGGAACAAAGAACCAAGTAAAAATAAGAAACTGTCTGAATGGAGGATTATTTTAATTTATGTTGCAAGTTGCTATGCAAAAAAAAGCTTGTAAAAAAAACCAGTGAACCAACACCAAAGAGCACTTCATCATAATATTATTACCAATTTATTAAACAAAGATTGCATAGACTTGAGAAATGAGTGTGACACATCCCTGGGGGTTTTTTGGTGGTAGACCTCCACCTGTTTCATTCTCACATGCACTCCTGTTTACAGAGACAGGGAAAAATGTTTGCACTTCAGTTCAGTGCAACACAATTTTACATTGTTTGCAGTTTTCTTTAAGGCGAGGCAGGAGCATGCACAGCCAGCTGGAGATGTATGTTTTGGGGAGACAGGGCTACCATCTTCCAGGGAGACTGGTGGAAACACATGGCACTTGTTAATTTATATCCTGGACAATGCTATAAATCGAAGCATTGCTGACAATTCCTGCCCAGTAAACATGCTCAATTTCATCTCCCGTAAAAAGGCAAGCAGGCACTAAATAGCAACACATTTTGATTTTCATTTAGCCACTTTAATGATAGGTGATGTTAGTGGAAAAAGATCATTTATCTTCAGATTTATTTTATATGAGATAAAAAGCCTTGCCAATTTTTTAAAATTCATTTACACAAGTGAATAAATCTTCCCAAACAATAAGTGGGAAAGTCATATTTCTTTAAGTTTGCTAAAATCTGAAAATGCTGATCTTGGAGTGAAATAGACAGCACTGGCATTTTAATCAAGATCATAAAGACTCCTGTTCTAAATAAGAAGCACAACTATACTTCAGAAAAAAATATCTCCAATTCGGAGGAAAGCCTTTTTTAATGCATTTTGTCAAAAATCTCTGATAAATCAGGAGAGACACATGCAATCTTTATATCTCCTTCATTCTTAGAGCAGTTCCAATGTGAAGGCTACCTAAAAATAGACTGAACCTAACCTTTCAAATATCTATACTGCTGCATACCAGGAACGCAAGCTTTCAGTGCCTCTCATGGCTTTCAAGAGCCCTGTGCTGTGCCTGTCTTCTCCTCTAGCACATTATCTCATGTTGCATATTACACCCAAGCATGAGACAAGCTGCAAGTTACAATGTGCAGTGTGTTGCAATATGTGATTTGTGTCCCTTCAGAACACACAAGCAGCAAGATCGTCAAAACCAGCCTTCCCTATTGGCTGTTTGATTTTTTGCCAACAACACTGAACCTAGTAAGTGGGGACATGAAAATGAAGCTCTGCCCCAGCAGCTCTGCTCAGAAAGCACAGGCTGTCTGGTTTGCAGCACACCACTCTTAAAAATATGAAGGGGCACAATAAGGTCTTTTGTCTTATTGTTTTCTACAGTGCTTGCAGACACACTTCTACCCATCTAAAGAAGAGACTTTCCAACAGTGCAGTGAACTCTTGATGACTGATGTAGAATTACAAGACAGCAGAATACATGGTAACTATTTCTTTGCATTACACTTTCTAAATTGTGATTCTGCTTGGCCTTAACGGTATAGATCAGATTCATCCCAAGCACAATCCCAGCAACTTCAGGTCAGTGGTACCTGAAAAATCAATAGCATTTAAGTTATAACATGGGAGATTTTGGCCCAGGCTGTACAAATACTTACTTTTATTGTAGATATTCTTCACTTGGTATTATGCTTCACTGAATGTATTTTGATGTTCTCTAATGCTAAGTACTCTACTTAGCAGGTTCTGAAGCTCCACTAGGAGCTGGAATAGGCAAAATCTGTACTAAACCAGGTTGTGGGGCTGCCCTGGAGGCTCCGAGTGAGTTTGACTTTTGCTTACATGAAACAGAAAATCACCCTTGTACCAGTTGTTAGCTAGCTACTCCTAGCAGGAACAAGCTCATAAGGACTTGCTTTTCTTTGTTTACTGTCATGCTCTGCTCTGACAGAGTCAGAAGTTTGTCAAGGCATTTTACTCTGTCAAAAAAATAACAAAATAACTTATACTGATCAAATAATGGAACAAAGCAGCATCAGACTAAACAAATTCCTTCAAAGAATTTTGGATGGAAAATGTCTTACTGCTGACAGGGAGGCAAGACTAGCAAACAAAGGTATAGGAATAAAAACTACTCAATAAAATATAGATTTCATTATCACCACCTATTCAACTTAATTTTCTTGGCATCCATATCCCTAATGCAGGTTTGTGATAGATCGTACAATCACTTTTTAATTAAGCCCTACTGTGCTTTGTATTAAGAACAAGGCAGTAGACATTATGGCACAATATATCTACCAAAATATTTAATGCTTATCCTTTTCATTTTGGTATTTAAAAGTTGTTCTCTTAGGAGGTGGTATCAGTATTTAACAACATTCTTGACAGTAAGTATAAAAACAAAAAGCTTCATACTTAATCTAGCCATGTCAAAACTGAAACCCCTTAAAATAATTGCTTTCTGAATATATGGTATTTCCATTGCATTATTTTATTATTACTCAGCTTGCAACATCTTAAGATGCAAAACTTGTTCTTTTCCTACATACTGATGAGATAGGAAGTGGCACGAGGATAGAAAACTGACATTTGACCAATACAGTTGAATGGTACACGAAACAGATGTTACCATGTCACAAAAGATATATTTAATGAGAAGCTGTAGAAGACTGGAAGCTTCTTGGGTTGGTAGTATTTTCTTTGGGGTTTAGCTCTCATTCGGTGTATTGCAGCTCTGCAGCCTGTGATGGGGCAGATCCTCTAAAAGAACAGTGCTCTTCTTCCAGTGGAGTACTGGCACTTTTCAGAGGGCAACATTTACTTTAATTACTAAAATGTACCCTATTTCTTCCAAGAAAGAAAAGGCTGTTGTTGCATATATAATATGGTTTCAGTTTTTAATGCCAGAAATGAATCAGTAAACATAGTTCCATTATGGTATACTATTTCTTATTCTGTACCCATAGTAACCAAATTAATTTCAAGGCGCTGCTGGCATTAATTCAATCTGAAGCTCACACTTTGGATTTCACATAGGTGCCTTCATCCTATTCTTCTTCTCAACTAATAAAATGTTAATATATGGCAATATATTTATTTCTGGTTCAGTTCAAGTTGAGGTGTGCAGTACTTTGCAGAAACCTAATTAATATCAATCATATATTACAACATTGTGTGGTTTAGTATACAAAAAAAATGGTGCTAGCACATGAGCATGAAACAGATGACCCAGGACTTCATTTCTAGCTGTAACTTCTCTGTTTCTAGGATAGGGAAGGCCAGTTTCTCCTTACCTTTCAATCTCCATTAAAAAAAAAATCCCTAACATACAGCAAAGAACTACAATAAATATATTACATAAGAAAAAAAAACCACAAGAGTAAGGAGGTCCTGGAGGATGAGATACCAACAAAACCAGGACACTGCCCCTGTACCACCATGAGTTTGGTGTGCACTGGCAATAAGCTGCTCCCACAGTGACCCAGCAGTGCTGTATTCAGCAGCACGCACTGATACAGGTTTTTCCACTGGGACCTACCAGCCTTCAGCCAAAAAATCCCATCCAGTTAATAGAAAAAAAGCATCTCCACATCCCAGGAACTGCACTTGAACTGCTCAGGAGACATAAGCAGTTCAATAGCTGTGGTGTTGACTAGACCTACTCTAGACCCAGCAAAATGAAATACAGTTCTTTTGTCAGAACTTAATTTGGGCAACCTGAGACCCCAGGCACACTACTATTATAAAGTCTCAATATCTGCTCTACTCCCCATAGTTAAAGAGGTTTTGCAGCAACAGTTCATATTTCTTGGAGCCTTTTTTACCCAGTTGCTCCCACTCCCATGTATTCCCAGGAGCTCTAGTGTCCCCAAGTATTTTGGTGCTTTCAAAATGCCCACCTAAGAGAAATTACTGCACTAAATGGTGCCCAGCTTGATCCAACCATGGCCAGAGCAACAGGGCCATATTCTGTCATCCTTATTCACTACCTACAACAAGCAGTCCCATGAAAAGGGTGAGCTGGTGTGAAGAGTTAAGGCAAACCTTCTGGATGAGCAGAGGGAGTGTGGGTGAGCTGTGACTCACCAGTTGAAGATCCTTGCTCTGAAAAGAATCACCATCATATGAGTGCATGGAAGCTCAGGCCTCAAGCCTTGCATGGGTCATTGACCTGTAACAAAGCTTGGTTTTGGCTTTTGAACATCCCACCTTCTGGCAAAAGTCACAGAGATGTTTGAGCAAGCCCACAGCTTGGTTGCACTGGCAGCCCCATCCATAGACACAGAAGACTCAGTGGATCGCTCCATCAGGCACATCACTCAAGGCTGTAAGCCCAGGCCTTTGCAAATGGACCCATCTCAAACCAACCTGCACACCACAGGACTGCATTAAACACAGAGCCCCTCTGATCATTTCAGGTTCTTGCATCGGGAACTGAGCAGTAAAACTTTCAGGGGCCCTAGTGAGCCCCTGGGCACTCACACAGGGCTCTCTATGGCCTTGAGCCCTGCCTGCATACTGCATCCAAGGGCACAATATAGTCCTTCACTTTTACCAACTGCTGTAGAATAAGAATTCCTAGAATGGCCCAAACCAGTTCAAATATGGGTACTTTCAGACTTCTTTTCTATTCCAAATTGTGTGCTTTGCCAGCTTCAAAAAAACAGATGGAAAATACATCCCTAAATGTGCACCCTTGTGATCATTCCAAAAGGAAAGCAGCACCAAGTAGCTTAAAACGTTTGCTAGAAAAACTCTTTTCCATATCATGCAAATAGCAGACAAAAATAACTGCTAGGCAATTGATATACATACAAATATTGGTTATTTTAAACAGTAATTTGTTATTGAGGACATCTCACTGAAATATTATAATATTCAATTTCCTCTGCATTTGCATGGAAAAGGAGCTGGAGAGCGCATGATCATTCATTTAACTATTACGTAAATATGTCTATCTAAGATCACACGGCTTTCAAGCCAGAGTTCAAATACATGTTTAATGCATGAGAGTATGATGAAGAAACTTGTGAACTCACAGGTCTCATAGCCCAATCTCAATCAGATACGAGCTTGGTGTAAATATGTACAGTATCGTGTGCTTTCAATAGCACCATGTCTCCAGGCAGCAGTCTGACATCAGCAAAGGAGACAGGTGGTTCCCTTTCCAAGCCGGGAGGGGAGAATAAAAGGAGTTAAGACAGTGTGTAAATATAGCGATATTTTTCCCTCGGTGTTTTGCTACAGTTTTCAACCCTTAATGAATCTTCAGTGCATGAACAATTCTCATAACATCTTTGCTACAAATCAGTGAGTGGATGTCATGTCCTAAGATATTTATAACCTTAAAGGTAGTGGTAAGTGATACTGTTTGGCAGCCTTGGTTTAGAAGTGCTGAAGATATACTTGCCTTTTGGTTTCATAAGAAAGGAGCTCCAAAAAGCCACAAAACCTCAGTTTCCTTGCTCTAAATGTATCCCTTTCATATAGCAGGTCACTGTTACTAATAATGCCCGTAAGAATGACAAACAACAGTCAGTCACAGGCATAGAGTACGTCACAACTGCTTTTAGATAGCTCAACTTTGTAAACTCTAACAGTGTGAGATATGCTAAACCCTGCACAATCCACAGTAGTTTGATTTTGAATCTCACATTACAAGAGTTCACACGTACACTAACCTGCATATAGAATAACCCAATTCGGCCTTTCTTTCTATCCGTACATAAATAGATACTTTTTTTTTACACAGTGACAGCCACTGCCTCTTAAACCATTTTCTTTTGTTGCATTTCCTTAGAAACACAAATCTTGTTCCTTGGCAGCAGTTGCTGTAAGTGCTGTACCACATGCCCAAACTAGTTCTCAGTCACAGCTTTAATTCACAGTAAGTGGCACGAAAGGAGGTCAACACTTCTCAGAAACCACTTTCAGTTCTTTGCTGCTTCAGTATCTATTCTATAAAGCCATCCGCCCTAACAGAAAGAAAGTTGTTTCTTATATTGTGTCCCTTGCTTTTTTATTATTGTCATCTTTATGGAATGGGCTGCAGAATGTATCTGATGGAATAAAAGAAGATTATTCCTGGAACCACATTCCTGGTCTCCCTTTTGCAAGATCCTAAAAATATAAGCAAAAAGAAAATAAAAATTAATACTTTCTGCAACAAAACCAAAACGCTCCTTTCTTTTTCAGTGCAAAAAGACTTTATATAAATGGCATCTTGCAACTCAGTGTCAATCACTGTGTCTTACTTTCAGTTCAATTTACTTGCTTACAGAATGATTGGTTTTTTTTATCAACCCGACCAAGACATCATGGAGCTTGAAAATCAAACAGCCTTCTTTTTGCCATGATGCATCACTGGCAAGAGGAATGTCCTTGCTGACAATATTTTGCTGTCACATTTGCCTCTACAGCTTCACTGCCTTCTCTGTGATCAATGAAAACAGATTTTGACCTCATCTATTTCATTTCAGACCATATTCTGCCCTGAGGCACATGAGTACAACCTATCATAGTTATAGTGGCAATTGAGGCAGAATTTGTTCCTTTCCTGACAATTCAATATGTGATTCATGAACCAGAATTGAATCCAGCTCTCCTTTCCTAGAGCTCCTCTGTTTCTTCGGCATTAGCATCAGTAAAAAAAGAAGCAAAGATGAATTTATGTTGGTCATATCAGCAGAACTGCCTGGGTAGTCAATAATCAGACTGCTCGGCAAGATGCTACCTGACCAAAAGTTAGTTACTGTATTTTATTTAAACAGCTTATTCTGTACTCTGTTTGCTTGCTTGACTTTTCCCTGTGTTTTTTAACTAATGGGATCGTAAGACCTGGAAAAACACCTCCTAGTCTTGAACATTTCTAATTGGCTTAATAAAGCAAACTGAAAAAAATATAATCCTCTCCACAACCATCACCTTAAAAAACATACCCATACTACTAGATGTGGAATACACAGTGTATTCACAGGGTATGCAGCACTAACTGGATGATCAAGTTTCCCATTAATCCCCAAGACAGTGGACCACTTTTGAAAATACAGGCTCCATTTCTATTCATATGACCCAAAGTGCCAACACCTGTATACATTCTTTCATACAACTCACTGCACAGCTGAGGCGAACACACTTCAGCACACACGGTCCAAAATGGACACACAGAAATGCCCTCGGATGTGCAGCACTCCACTGACCAACCTATGCTGTGGGGCACTCCCTCTGCACGACCTACAGAAGGAGGAGGGTCTGCTTGAGACCACCTTCAGAGTGTTGGTGCTTCAGAGCCAATAACAGGAGCTCATTTTGAACCCTGGAGGTCCCCAGTGTCTCCATGTCTCACTCAAGATGACAGGCCTAACATGCATATATTGTATTATTATTTTCTGCAGAACTCAGTTCCCAAGCAGGTTGGAAAGGTTGACATCACTTTGAAAACCACATCTAAGGCATGTAATGAACTGCATACAGGAGACTAATCTATAGTAAATTTGATGTACAGTAAAAATAAACTCCTTAATATAACAAAAGCAGTAATCAACATATTGCATATTAGGCCTGCAAAGCACCAATTATCTGATGAAGAGAAGTAATGCGAGATAGTTACAGTTTCCTCAGTTATTTAACTATTTACGCCAATGGAAGTCAAGGAAAACAATGCCTACAGAACCACACATGAAAACTCACATGAAGGATTTCAGCCAAGATTTGAGTTTAGATTTGAACATAAGGAGAAAAAACTATTCAACAATAAAACAACAAAAATAAAGGTCACAACCTCCAAATCCTGCTGCATCTTGCTACTGTACTGGTTATGAGAATACAATTTTTGGAAGCAAATTATTTTAATTTCTCTTACCATTTAAGAAAAATGCATTCAAAGCAAAACACTGAGCCTGATCCTGCCCTTTTGCAACCCCATCAATAACAGCCTTACCACACACTAGAGTGAAGAAGGATTTATCCTTTCCCATGGGCCATGCTCTGAGTTCTTAATTCAACACTATATTCACCAACTTGTTCAGTGAGATTAGCTGTGGTTTCAAGTGTTATTCACTCAGGCAATGGGTCTACAAACACCCTCTTGCTCTGTATTGCCAGACCAAAGAAGATATGAATAATTTGGGACACATTACCAAAGGCTCAGAGTATCTTCTGTGGGGTTTTCTTTGGAGTGAGAGACCTTTCCTGTGTGTGAAAATTGGCCTTGTAATGAAATAAATAGGACTCACTTCTCTTCCTTTCCTTTTTTTAGGTAGCATGACCTAAAAAAGGATTTGCAAACACACTTGGAGAGGAGAGAGAGAGATCTTGTGTCTATTGGATTTTTGTTTATTTTCTGCAGTTATTACAGAGAGTTTCTCAAAATTCTCAAACATCTGTGAATCTTATAAGGTTCTTATAATCTTATAAATTGCACTTTTCAAAGTGCAATGTGTCTAGCTTAAATTTCTTTTACTTCTTAGTATACTTATTACACTTACTGCAAACTATCCGAATGCCCACACAGTGCTTTAAATGGGGCTGCAAATATCCCTTGGATCACCATCAGCAGAAAGCTTCTCTTCCTAAAGGAAAGTAAAATTCAGCGCGACTTTTTGATCTACTATTTGCTATTTTGTAAAACTGCAGGAAAACTTCTGCCTTAAGGGCCGAGCCCTGCTCCTTCGGCACTGAACCAGACCAAGAGGGGTCTGTCTGTGTGCCGCACCAGAGTCGTGCTTGGAGGCAGAGCACGACGAGCCTGCCAGAAGTGCTGATTCACTGCAGACACCAAAGAGGCTGCTTAGTAGCTAAGCTGGGGGGCAAAAAGATGGCACAGAGGAGAGGCATCTTCATCAGTGCAAATAAATAAACAGGAGGGAATGCCAGAGCTGTTGCAGAGACTGGATTCCCCGAGACCTCTGCTTAATACATGCGTGTTAGTTCGCTTATTGGAACAAAACCTGTTAATACAGCTCTAGCCATAGGGGGGGGAAATACTTGCAAATGCACAGAAGTCATGTAAATCAGAACTGCTGCTCTACTGTACAAGAAAATTTCTCCATTAATAATTTCATGACTTAGAGCAAATGAGCATGGTTGGAAACAGGGGACCCTGCTGATACTAATCTGAAGGCATAGGATACTTTCGTTTCTCTCTCACATATATACCAGACGTACTCCTTGGCTCAAATCTGGGTGTGGACTAGGTGCTTTTGTGGCTAAAACACCACCTTCTAATTTGGTTAAGTCTACTAGTAACTTTTTTTGGTTTGGGGTCGCAAAATGTTGCATAAACCCTCCAGGATTTTAAAATCCAAATTCTCAGAGCTGTCACATTTATAATTAGAACGATCTGATACGACTGGCATTAGTGTGAGGTAGGAACATATCACAGAGGGCCAAGCAGACAAACTAAAATATTTCTCACCGTTAGAAAGGGAATTCTTCCAAGTAGAAATGTCAGTTGAGTCACAAGGGCTCTGTGCAAAAGTAGCACCTCTTCATCCTCATACCTACTCTTAGAAAAAGTCCTGCACTGTTGCTTAACTTAGTCCAACAGACCACACCACTTACCAAAGCCCTGACAACAGCCCTGGCTCCCTGTGTTAAATCCAGATTCTCCTCTGAGTAGAAAATTACTTTTCTCTAAGTGCAGGTTGTTTCGGAGCTACCTGTAACACCCCCAGCCCATACATAAAGACAACATGTTCATATTGCACATAAAAAGAGATGTCCCCACACTGAAAAAAATGAGGTTTGATAAAACACCTTGTCACAGAATCCCTGGATGCAGAGCCAGTTGCAAGTGTAACCTTTTTATGTGCTGCTGAAAGTACTTTTCAAGTTGTTTACCTCCATATTGGAGAAGGAGAAAAAGGAAGTAAGAAAGGAGGGAAGGAGGGAGGGTACACTATTGTAGCTACTGAATCAGCAAACAAATGAGCGAGAGACAAAATGAGAATGGCTGTAAGGAACCTGGCACCATCAGCATGTTGAGTGAAACAATAAAAAAGAGCCTGGAAGAAAAGAGAAACACTGAATGCAGATACTAATTTTTCCTTTTTTTTTTTTTCTGGAAGAGGATTTATGATGCCAGATTTCAGTTGCCTCTTAATAACAACACCTGGCTAAATACAAATGAAATTAATTTTACAGCTGCAATCTTTCCACATTTTGCACATGGTGATTTGCTGAAAGAAACCCTATCACAAGGTGTCAAAAAGGAACATAAAACATAACATGCAATATTTTTTGAGAGACATCATTTGTAATTATATGAAACCTAACAAAGCTGCTCCAGGGAGAGGTGGATAGAGTTGCACAGCAGAGAGCCTGGACCGCCATGCAGATGGCAAAGCTCTATCCAGGCAAATACAGTGGGAAGGCCACAGGGGCTCACATGTATCAAACAATAACAACAATGTGTCTCTTCCTTCTGCCATCAGGTCACTGAAACCAATGGGAAAGTGGCATGGAGATGAAAATGCTATGGTCAGGTATTAGGTTAGAACTTCCTACATGACTTGAAATTACAACCATCATCCCTCATACCTCTTACTTCCACATGACAACCCCCATCCCATATCCTAAACTAAATCACTGGTCTCAAAAGTGTTACTAGCACAGTATGTGTTGCTGCACTCTTCATTCCAATGTATTTAGTTTTTCTTGAAAATCAGTAGAAACTGATCTGTAACATAGACCTGGTATTAAAGCACACTTCTGACTAGCACTGTACCAGTGCTGTGTGGAAAGCAGAGATGGCTCCTCCAAGAAAATATGAAAAATTTCTGAATACTACATCTGAGAAACAAAGTGTGATACTTACTTCAGTGTTAGGACAGGAGTAGTTTACCTGCTCCTTCCTCTCCTTACCCCATGATCAGACTCTGGAAAATATTTCTGTTTCACTGCTTGGGAGAATGAAAGATGGTGCTGTCCTTTAGTCTGTGCACCACACCTACAAAATACATTTCCAGGAAAGTAGTATTTTCTGCGTTGCTTTCTGGTGGTGAGGGTCATATTATTAATGCATTTGGCTCACCTTCCTGCAACCAGGCACGCATACAACAGGAGAGGAGACCTGCAAACTGGTCACAGTTGTACTAAGAAAGCATCGGGTCCTTTAAAACACAAAATCCACAATTTCATGAAATGGGTCAGTGCTGAACAAAAATCTTCTTTCTTGGAGTTAAAATAGGCAAGTTGCTTTCTGGTATTTCACGGGACTCACATATTATCACGAACATGATACACGTTAACTATGTTATAGCACCAAAAAGTCCCAATTTTTTAGATTTTGCTCTTCTTTGAAACTACTAGCTAGGCTCTACACTGGCATGAACACATGGAAAGATATTGCCCCTGTGAGAAAGCAAAATAGTATACCAGCTTTCCTGGATAAACTATGGGTAAACTATGAAATGTGAACAAATGTCTTTTAAAGTATGAAGAATGACAACCAATTTTTAAAAATATGCTGAAGAAAACTCTTTGTAAGGTTTGGTTTTTTCCTTGCTTTGGTTTTCTGTATTAACACTTGGGCTTGCACTCAATATTAATCCCTCCCATATTTCTCAGCTCTTGTGTAGAAAACACACCACAGTCCTACAGCTGCGGCATTTCGAAGTCTGCACAACATGCTGTACATGCCATTGGTTGACATTTTATTGACAACAAAGGCCCGCAGCACAGCAGTGCTTTTAGAGATGGGATTAACATAATGAACTCTATCTTCATGGCTTTTTCATGGCATTTCTTTATATAAAAGAGTGAAAAAAGACCCAAACCAGAAACAAACATTTTTTTCCTATTCTTTTAGGGCACAGTCCCCTCTGAAATAACTGTACACTCCTAAAGGAGAGAAAAAGTCTTTAAATAAAGGAACACATTTGTACTTGTAAGAAGAATGTAACTGCTGAAGAACTAGGGGGAAAAAAAAGGACTGACCTTTCTATGAGGCAAGAAGAGCTCAAGTGTGGGGCCTGCACTAGTACAACATTATAGCTGATTGAGTAAACTCCATCATGAGATAGTAACATGAACAATGCTGCGACCTCCTACCATGCAGGGACAGGCCGAAACAATTTTACAGCAACGCAAAACACCAAGGTTTCAAAATTCTTAAAACTACATGTACAAAATCCAGCAGGTATTGCTTTAAGTCAGTCCCAAGTCAAATGGTCCTCATGCATGAGCAGTACGCACAAACACAGCCACTGAACCCAGCCCAGGTTTGCCAGATGCCCCGCCCATGTTTGCAGGATAGTCCCGAATGCAGGAAAGAGAGTAGCACCCTGAGCAGGAATCAGCAATTTTGTCTGCAAAGCTCTGATCCTCCCCTCTTAAAGCTTCAAGAAAACTCTTCAATGAAAAAGTTCTTGGCAGAGTTTTCATCTGTTCTTGGCTGGACTCGCTAGCCAAGTCTGAAGCACACAGAGATCTGGTTTATTTTTGTCCTAGTACATGAGTAAAACCCCACAATATTAATGTTTTTTACAGAATTAAGTGGAGCAATCACACAGACATCAGGCCAGCTTGAATGTAATTGCTAAAAAATGAATTTAGACAATTAGGAATTATGGTTTGCAAATTTTCTTTCTTTTCTTTTGGTCTGTCCCTTTCTGAAGTCCTGTATCCCAGCCTTCCTTTTAGTAGCCTTCTACAAATACATGAAAAAACTACCTATGTATCTACATGAGGTACTTATTCAGCCCCTTTAGTGGGTCACAACAGAAGAACATGGCAATTTGGTATGAACTCAAACTGCAATTTAATCAAATTAATGTTGCAAAGGTGCCTTAGTAAGACATCAAAGTAAAAAAAAAGACTGTAAAAAAAATCACAGTGGCCACCAATTGCAGCAAAAACCTGTCTGCAGCTGAATTGCCAGCAATAAACTAAAACATTATATCCACTTAGAAATTAAAGGTGCAAACTAAACATGCAAACTGCTTACAAAAATGGGGCAAATTACCCTGGTCACTGTGGAAGTAAAGGGTATTCAGCAACTTTCCTAAAAGTTCTGTCAACTTGCAGAATCCTAACTCAATTTCTCTAGGAAGTTCTGAGATCTTGAAAACCAAACACATTTGCGGACCATATCCAATCCCTCCACCCTGGTTCACAACCTTTGTTTAAGGAAGACAAGTAATCTGTATTATGAAAAAAGGCTGTGCTCATTTTCCTAACGTACTTTCCTGTGACTTTCACCCTCTGTTATATAAGAGTGGGAAGCATGGACAATTCATTCTTAATGCTAGCTCAGTCCTGGCCTCTCCTGGGCACTGGCTGAAAATAATACTAAACCATGCTGAATCATTTACAGTAGCTTTATGATGTGGATTATCATTCAGCAAGGACTGACCTGACCTCATCACACTCATTTCATGCAGCAATGCAGACTGGACTCCAACCAGAGTCTAACAAATGCCACCCACATTTGGCACCAACACAAGTCATGCATTCATGTAGAAGGCTCACTCGTAGAATAAAACTGCTTTAAATTTATTCTTGAACTAAACTTTCAGTAATTGTCATATCCTTGCCTCTTCTGTCAGCGTGGGCAGTGCTTTAAAACTGTAAGCTGCTCAGACATATATGCAGTTTTTTGTTTCAGGCAGCTTCCCTACTCTTATTTTCAGAAGGGTATTAGCCATTATGAGAAAATATTTTGTTAATCAATGCTTCCAGCAGTCACACAGATTTCTAATGCCTCTGCTAAAATAATGGTCCTTTATTCTGCTTCTTACTCTAGACAGAGATTCTGGTCACAAGGCACGGGAACAATTTACCTCCTCTTAGACACAAGAGATACTGTGCTACAACACAATGCAAAAATGTGAGCTCCTCAGTCATGCAGGACCTGGTCATATGGCTGCCCACTGAATTCCTTCTCTTTCCACCATCATAAAAGGGAGTACAAGATGCTGTTGCCATTTATATTCCACTGATTACACAAGCTATTTTCATGGCAGGACTCTGCTGTTGCATTCCATCTCAGAGGCTGAACGGATTGAGCTTTTTTAGTGGATTCTATTAAAATAGATGTTGGTTCCAATAGGACAAATTCATCAGGTAGGGAGCTTTTACAATGAGTCATTTTAAGGTAATCTTTGTACACATGCTCTTCAAATAGCTTGAACTCTTTGAATGATAAAAGTACACAGAAACAATAGTAGCTGTGAGTGGAGAAGAAATGTTTTAAAAGCTGGTTTTGTTAAATGTTAAACCAGAAAACGAAACTCTGATTTTAGACTGGATTTTTCTATGTGTATTCCCATCCTTACTGATTTCTTTCTAGTATTAAAACTAAGGGAAACAAAAGTTTTAATTGCAGGACACTTTCAGTTTTACTCATGAACTGTCACTATCAATCATTTATGTTTTCTAGTGAACTCCTACACTAAATAAAAAGAGAATATAAGAATAAATCTTTTAAAAGGAATCAATTTGCTGCACATCAATCCCTGCAGGCCATGTGCTCATAAGTCAATAGTTTAAAATGAAAACATCTGATCAAGGTAATACACCTGTTAAAGGAGCATAAAATTCCAAACCCAATGGTAAAATATAAAGATTATGAAGCCTCTTAAAGGAGCCATCAAAGTAAACTATTACACAGATACATCTGCTTCATACCAGCACCTGCTCCATCAGTGCCACTCACAATAAATGAGCATTAGGACAAACACTTCATAGAGCATCTGCAGAAAATAGTTTTTTTCTGAAAGTAATTCAGCTCAAGAAAAGAAAAAAGTAATGATTTAGCACTGCATGCACTTTCTAATAAAGTATCTCCAAGCAAGAAAAATATTAATGATCTGAGCACATCACGAATCTGCACATTAGCAATTTATCAGTCATGTTTTACAGACGGAGCAACTCCGATACACGATAGGCAGGGTGAAGTGACCAGCATGTTTGAGCGTGTTGAGAGCTGGGCTCAAGCACACTCCAAAGCTCACAGGGAATCAGTACTATCACTGCTACTATGAGTATTACTATTACACAGTTCAACCATTTGTTCTCTTTTTCCTACCTCAGCAGCTCTAACTTTTGCAGTTTTGCTGGAAGAGGAAATAAATCCCCTCACCAGCACAGGAATCCTTGCACTTTTCCAGTGTGTCATTTCCCCCCCTTCCTTCTCAAGCAATACAAATCCCACATGGAAACTCTCTGCCAACATACTCACTTATGCATGGGCTGGTGGTAGAGCCAAGGGAATTTTTGTTTCTCTTTTGTTTCCCTCCTTTTTTTTTCTTTTAATTTAAACAAAGTGTGTTCATGGCTACATCTGAGGGACTTTTGAGCCCCTTTCCAAAAGCTTATGGGCCTTTTGAGTCTCAGTTGTAATTAGTCTCAACCATGTTTTGTAGTGCTTGTGATCCCAGTTGGGTTTGGCCCTGAGTTTAAAATGGAGGGAAGGGTTGGTACCTGGTTTTCCTTCTCCAGACTTTCTCCACCTTTCTCACCTATTTTCTTTTTCTCAGGTTTTGCAGACATGAGAGGAAGAGAAATATAGTTGCATATACAGGGCCAGGGGAGCAGCACAATTTCTCCCAACACCTGGCTCCCAACCAAACCAGCGGCCAAACCTCCTCTGGCTTCACAGCCCTGGGAAAGGCTTTCACAACGGTGCTAACACAAATTTCACACTCCTGCATCTTCCCTTCGTGCAAAAGAAAGCTGATCCCAATACCTAAACTTTGTGTCCCCCTGGTCCCTGCCCATGGATGCTGCTGGGGGGCACAGGGTGCCAGCAGGCAGCTCCCAAGGGGGGACAGAGTGCCTCCCACCCAGCAGCACATGGACCCACATGAGGAGATAAGTGTGAACTAGAGCCCACCAGTGTTTCCCTTTTTGCTCCAGAGGACACTGGTGTTAACGTTACCCTCCACACTACCACATGAGTAATGCCACTCATGTGACCAGAATTTCCAGGTGGGGAATTTAAATTCTTTGCACCTTTGACTTACCTCATGAAGCAGAGATGCCATGGCCCCAGCTGCCTCAGCCTGCCAGAGACCACAGTCCTTCACCAGGAACCCAAGCTTTTTCATCTGGGACCCTCAAAAAAGGGCATTTAACACATTTGTCAAAGTGGCTGAACAGTCAGGGCCACTGTCAGGCTTTATATAATGCTGCATTTTTGGCATTGTTTTTGAAATGCCCGGTGCAGGTGTCAGCCTGTTTAAAGGGTACAGTATGTGTGCACACCTCGCCTTCCCCGTCAGCACACGAATTGTTACCTCTCAGAATGTATTGCCTTGGCACTGCTGACATTTATGTAGAACAGTGAGGTCTATTTTGCCAGCTATGACTTCAGCGTCATTCTCAATAACTTTAAAAGATCAACCATAACAAAACAAAAAGGCTTCTGAATTTTATTGGCACGTGCTACCACAGGAAATATAAAATACAGGCACCTGTCACAACTGATCCTTCATTTTTTGAAAAAAAAAGGAAGGAGAAAAAAATCAAACAAAATAAAATAAAATTAAAAAAAAAAAAAGAAAAAGAAAAAGGGGGGGGGGAAGCAACCATAGCCTGCAGAAGTGCTCTGATCTGTAAGACCACATTAAAACAGAGGAATGATTCAAAAATAGCCTTGTCTGAAACATGGCACCAAAGGTAAGTGCAGTGAAGGAGCACTCTCAGGCAGGGCAGGGCAGGGTAGAGCAGGTGCCTGCTTCGGGCATCAGTCACAGGGCAACAAAGCTGCTCTGGAAAGAAGGGGTTAATATTAGCTGCGTGTTATACTCAGCGATGCCTTAAATAATCATCACATGGCTCCTGTAATCTGTTCCATGCTGTCAGCGCTGGGTTAGTCATAATAATATCAGATAAGAGCTGTTCAAAGTGACATACTAACCAACATGAGAGCCACATGACTTTCTGGCTACATGGCTGCCCTTCACCTGAACTTTGGCTTAGATAGTTTTATACCAGCACAAGGTGCACTGACGTCAGAGTGACTTCTCTGCATCGGTGGTGGAAAACCGCTGGCACCCCCAAGCACCCCACAGCCCGTCCTCTGCAGACAGGAGGTTCTGCTGCTGGGGCACCCTCTGGACATCTCCCTCCATTTTTTCTAAGCTGGCTGCAGGGTAAGGGAGGCACTTCTGGCAGGGGGCATGCGGGGTGACTTTTCCTTTTTTTACCACTACTTCCTGCCTCTCCCCTGCCTCCTCTGTTGCAGGCAGCCAAACAGAAGAGCAGAGAGGCTGGGGAGAGGCAAAGCAGGAGGACTAACCCTAGCTGGGGAGCAGGAGAGGAAGCAAAAGCAGGGGAGTGGTACTTGAAGGGAAGGAGGTGCCACAAGGAAAAGCAGCAAGGCTATGAGGATCTGCAGCAGGGAGGGCAAAAGTGGGCAAAGAGGGAAAGGAAATATTAGAAATATGTATATATAAAAATATATATATTAGAAATATTAGAAACAGAGAAATCGGTGCAAGAAATCAAGGTTTAAAAAACAAGGCCAAAACTAGTTGTTGCATGTCTTGAAAGACATCAAAAACAATGAAAATGCAAGAAAATGCAAGAAAATGCAAGAGATCCAGCATTCACAAGGTGCCCACGGCCAGACCCAGAGAAAGGAAACAACTTCCTCTGTATCTTATGCACCACAGCTCCTACTCAGCAGCCACGTCAGCCCAGGGGGAGTTAATGTGATCTCCCCAAATAGCTGTCTGCTGTTTTCTTTTTTAGGCTAGAGAGATGCCTTTTTTTGTTTGCGGGTGTAAAGTTTCCTGCACAATCGTGCCTTGGTGTTCCAGAAGGCTAAATAAATACAAATAATTAATAACATGAAGCCCAATCCAGCAGGAGGCTATGAGCTGGTGCTGAGCAAACCACGGAAATGGTACAAATACCCTGTTTATAGAAAAGGTGAAGGGAAATCTGTTGTGGAGTTACAAGAGGTGTGAAGACATCTTTCCTGACAAGTATTATGTTATCCTGCCAGTGCTCCAGTGGCACAGTGCTCGTGTCCTACGGCTCCACTCTCAGGCTCTACTAGGGTGCACCTCAGTAACACTGCAGAGCTCCAGCAGCTGCCAGCCTGGCCACACTGTTTGGAGCAGCTCTCTGGAGAAGGCATGGGGGACAGCTGGACCGCCCAGAAATGAGAAGAGCTGAGCAGGCTAGTGCAGAAGATCAGCTTGGGAAGAGCACAAAGGGAGAAAAAGGAAATATAGAAAGGAACTGCTGTGTGAAGGAAGGGAATTCAAGGGAAAAAAAGTAAAAAGAGTGAAACAAAAGCAAAAAAAAAAAAAAAAAAGAAAAAGGCAAGAAAAAGGGGAAACATAGCATTCAAGAGAGGTTAAAAGAAAATAGAAAAACTGTGCCAAAATGTATTTTGCTTTATTTTCCTGAATTATCTCTTCCCTTATAAACTGCAGCACATTCCATCTGTACCTCCTAAACCAGTAAATTTTGCCCCCTGAGGAGGCAGATATGGATCCTCCTTGAGGAGATCTGGATTTTGAATCTTACTGCTAAGTGTTCAGCAAGTGTTCATCTCTGTTACATTAAAATGCCAATGGCCACCTGACATATTTCCGTATGAGTCCCCACTAAGCCAAAAAGGATGGTGTCAAACAAGCTTGGTGAAGCCAGGGCATTCCAAAAAAAGGGAAAAAAGGGCAAGTGTTTGTACCCATCTGCCAACAGTCAGCACAGGCCAGCTGCAAATGCTGCTCACACAGACCCTGTCCTGAAGACAATGTATAGTGGTGGCTGGATCAGGCCCTGGCTTGCCAAGACTGATGATCAGTCTCTCACTCAGCAAGACACTTTCAGCAAAGAGAGAAAACCTGCACAACAGAAGTACATTCCTTCCCTAGCACTTGTAGGTCTCAAGTGTTATCTAAATACCTCCTCTCCTGGGTACTGGATTTAAGGAAGAGAAGAAAGGAGCACTCACATTAAGACCTATTTATATATAGAGGCTAGGTTGCCTACAGTCAGTGGACATAAACTGGCACCTCTTGGCTCAGTTAAAACCTGAATCACTTTATGGATGTATCTGTGTCGTTCTCTTCACTGCACAGAGAACCAAAACCAACCATGCTCTCAAGTCCTTAAATTAAATTGGACAAATCTAGGAACATGAATTTGTTTCCTAAAATTAGGTGGCCTCAGTTCCTGCATTGTTCTTGTGAAGAATCACCTGTAGGATATGGTGGGGAGTCTGCTAGTGTCATCTCAGAAGCTAGCACCCTTGTTTCTACCTAACTGAAGCCTGAGTGTGTTTTCTCTTCTACTAACACGTCAGAACTGGTGTTACACAACAGTGAAATGGCTGGAAATGGCTCCCTGCTTTTTTGAGTCCTCTAACCCTAAGCAGGGCTCTGGGATGCACTCACATCTCCATCTATGAGAGGCGGAAGGTATGTTAGTCCTCTTCTCTTACTGAGCTGTGCAGAATTTTGTTCCAAACTATGCCATTTATTATTCATTATTATTTAATGGGACCAAAGAATGCAATATGTGTAACCAAGAAATGTGCCAAGTAATGTTCTTTCCTTTAATGGCTAGATCAAAGGGAACTTTATGAGGCTGGTGCTGGCTAAGTCAGTAGTGGCATTTGCCCCAGATCCTCTGCAGCACACCTTACTCAACCACAGTTTTAAAATCTTTAAAGACAGAGACCAAAAGGTGTGCTAGGCATCTAAAGTTCACTTGCCTTTATGAGCTTTTTTTCCCTTTTCAAATAAATGTTTTTGGAAGACATTTCTCTAAGCTGACTTGCAGTTAAGTGCTTAACATAGCATCTCAAGTACTCAAAAAGCAAACAGTCCTTGGAGAACACTTTTCCTACTCTTGCTCTAAATGCATGCAGTGGGTGATGGAAAGGCTCTTAGACCTGCCAGAAAAGGGACGATTTTCTGATTTTTCTCTTTTCTCCTTTAGTCACCAGCTGCTTTGTCAACAACTAGATATCCCCCGCTCCCCTCCCTTCCTTGCCCCCAGTAAGATTTGTAAATGTCTCTGGAAAAGTTGTAAAACTAGCTCTAGCAGGATATGCATTCACCCTAATGCTGAAGACTCTCAACTGTGATAATTTAGCAGATCATTAATCCCACTCTCTAAAGGAGGCTGTAAAGCAGAACTAAATATGCAAATCCTCTTGTGCTTTAAACTTGCATCTGTCTGTCGGTCCATCCAACTATCTATCCATTGTAGTGGAATTCTCCTAAGATCACGCTGTATTCTAATCCATTAATGTAGCTCAACTGGAGCATACAAGATTAAATAATAATAAAAAAAAAAGATGTAAAAATAACATGGAGGCCTCAGTACAGTGGGCAATCTCCCGGACTTTATCTGCACCACACGTGCAGAAAGGGGTGCGCACAGCATCGGGGTGAGTAAATGAGCCTTTTATCACCACCCACTGACATTCAAGCACCTATTACTGTAAGGCACAAGTGCAAATGAGGTGGGTGGCCTCTTTCTAGTCCACTTCACCGCACTGCAACGCAATCTGGCATGACCTCCAATTCCTATTCAGGACAGCGAACATTGTGGTATCAGGGGGTTTGGGTATTCTGGCATGGCTGCAGGTGGTATGCTTGCGCAGTAACTACCTGCACAATGCCTGGGGCTAGACACTTTGCTCACATGAGCAATAAACTCCCTCAATCAAATGTAACTAAGTGTATAATTTACTATTTGCAGCTATTCTAGCATGGAACTATTCCTGCTTTAACTTAGATTCTTTTAGGTTTTTCTTCTGGCTTTAAATCAGAATCCTAAATGAACATTTTAAAATGTAATGATCTTTGCTCCTTAAAAATTGCAGTATCAACGTCTATGGGGCACCTTCACAGTGAGCACTGCAGTGACTTTTAAGATGCAGCACAAATCAGACTGCTAACAAATGCAAAGTAACATTGCAGGTGAAAACTCAACAAGCAGTCCTGGACCCTACTATATATATGCAGTATCCAGGTGGACAGAATGTCCTCCATTTCCTCAGTGGTTCTGGAGAGCAGAATACAGTAAAAAGAATAGGCGAAGCTCACAGAACCTAACCCAGTGGAAAATACCAGTTCCTGCTTGAACCGTAGGAGCTCTGGAAGGCAAGAGTCGCCTTATTTCTGTTCAGGGGAAAAAGGGGCACTGTGCAGATGGGGAAGACCCAGCTTCAGCAGTTTGTGTCAGGGAATAACAGATTTATTCTTGGTTGGAAAGCCCTGTGGGGAGTTGCAGCAATCTTAAGGCTGGAACTAACACTATCTCTCCAGCAGCCACAGGACTCCACTCCTGTCTGGAAGTGCAGCTGATGCTCCCATATGGGATTTAGCTGCTGGCAGAGAAACTCTCTGATTTGCTACAGAAATCTCCACTCTCATTCCTCAGCCACTTCAGTGTACTGTGCAGAGAGCTACTCATCTAGGGAGACCTAATGGGCTGTGTCTGCCTCTTACACCTTTAAAACCTTCCTATTCCCTCACTGAAAAGCTCATGTCCAGAATATTCCTCTGAGAAGCTTGTGGGCTAAGGGACTACTTGAGCTTACATAAGGTTGTTTTCTGAAGACCACTTCTGCCTCCCCATTGTTCCAGTAGAATCGGCACAGTCCTGTATGGAGCTTTCCACTGGACTTGGCACATCAGAATCCAACAGAATGAAAGCTGAGAACTGGGGATATACCCTGGTGTCTTGAACACAGCAGAAATTACCCATATGTGCCATGGGGCATTTGGATGTACGTGTAGGCACATGAGAACTTTTATATTTGCTTGTATGTACTCATAAACCTGCAAGCACTCCAGAAACCAAGCAACATCATCTGAAATCTCATCTAGACTTTTTTCCTTCTCTCTAAGCTGCTACAGGCAATTTCCTCTTCCCACTGTTCGTGACAAGATCCCCTGGGTCCAGCTCAGCTATTTGGGCTAGACAAAAAGCACGGTTTGCTGTGCCCACTGGATGGTCTAGTGACCACTGGGTGATGGAAGTAACACAAACCTCGAATCATTTCATGTCAGACATACAGGAGGCCACTGCTTTACAGTGGCCTATAAAGGTAAACAAACAAATGTGGATACCTATTGTTTCTGCTACTGAAACCAGAGATGAAAGCAGTACAAAAATATTGACCTTTGGCATATTGACACTTCTATCTAGTGAAGCAGGACTTGGCTTTTAGTGGAGATGTTTGATGGGACAGGAGAAGAAAAAACACATAATAAATTTATATATATCTAAAAACATACACAAAAGATGCAGCAAGATTGACAAGTACGAGAAGGAATAGTAGGAGCAAACAATTAATTTTGAAATTAATTTCAGTATAGATCTTGACAATAATGCTAAACCAGCTCCTTAACCTCTGCTCCAAACAATGTGGCTATTGTCTCCTGGTAATCCCGTATCTCAGGTCAGGAAGCACTGGATTTTGTCACTCAGCACTGATGTGTGAACTCACACTTGTGTCTTTACACCTTGTATCTATATATACACAAAGAAAAAAATAGAATTTGTTTACTAAATACTCTGCAGTGGGGGGAAGAGATGGAGAGATAGACAAAGGGTGGAAGGAAGAAGGGAGGGAGAAAGGGAGGAAGAAGGAAGGGAGAAAGGGAGGGAGGGAGGGAGGCAGGGAGGAAGGAAGGAAGGGAAAGAGGGAGGGAGGGAGGAAGGAAGAAGGAAGGAAGGAAGGAACCAAAACCAAAATCTGATACTTACGTGTGCATAAGTACCAATTAATCCTACCAATTAAAATGGCAATAGAAATCAAACCAAAGCTGCAAATACTCAATGCCTAAATATTATTGCAGTGTCCCATTGTGCCTGGGCCTATTCCAATATGAAACAGCTCAGAAATTAAAAATAGAAACAATAGGGACTTAAAGAAATTAATCCTCACTCACAATGCACACAAACACATTAAGCTATTTATTTTTATGTTATGTGTCAGCTCTGCATCGAGAGAATTTCACAAATAACTCTGTGTCCCATGCTCTATTACATGCATGGGGTATTCAGAAGAACAAGAGTTTGCTAACCAGACACCATTATAACCACAAGAAATTATAGGGCTTCTTTTTCTGCAATAGTTTAACATGATTTTAATTATATATGAAGAAAAATTTGAATAATTAGCTTTATAAAAAACTGCCATTTGCTTCAGCAAGTGTTTAGCTCTTTTACTCAGAAAATGAATCACATCCATCCAAATTTCAGGCTCACAACAAAGAGCTGCTCAAGAATACAATGCAACCTATTCTGACAGCATCTTCTCATTGCTGATGACAAGTTTACAAAGACAATAGCAAAAGTAAGGAAGCAGTCTTACTGTCTGCTATCTACAGGGTCATCCCCAAATCCATCTACTTGGTGTTTGTGTGCCACAAGCATTGTATTGAGAAGACATTTTACAGACTACTACAACATACTGCAGGATGCTTCACATAGTATGGATTAAGGCAAAGTAGAAGCGCTAATAACTCTGCTCTTACACCACGAGCATAAAACATACCCCTGCAAAGGGAAAGATTAGCATTAATTGCCTGTTGTCAAATTCATAATTTTCCCCAATTTATTAGAAGTTTTGTGCATTGCAGCACCACGAGAACAAGTTTGTGAGTACTGCAATACACCAATCTTTATTCTCCCTTTGGCAAATTAATGCAGATATTTTGCCTTATGATAATTCCTAATTAATAAGAGGGTTAGAAAAAGTCCCACTATTTGGAACTCCAGTGCTACTGTTATTCATTTGAAATTCAACTCTTAAGTTTTAAAAAAAAATAAAATATATGCAGGTCTCTCTTTACCACATCCCATTTACTGCAAGAATACTTAATATTAGTAAATTGGTCCCTTTGGGAATCTAAATGTAGGCACATATAATAATACACGTTGAAAACCATAATTCTATCATAATCACTTCTCATTCCGGGTTGTTGGTTTTAGGTTTTCTGTTGTGGTTTGGGTTTTTTTGTTTTGGTTTGGGTTTTTTGTTTGTTTGTTTTTTTGGGGGGGGGTTGTTCATTCAAAAAGGAGACTTCACACTGAAGAGGTACAGTAAGATTTGGCTATTTACATAAACAGCCTAAGTTTGAAGTGCAAGCTCATTCATGCACAAATAACCCTTTCATATATGAAATTCTTACATGTAAAGGTAGAGAGTTAAATAAACTCTGCACTACAGATTCACTTCAGGTAGTCTGTACAATTTTCTGCATAAAAGACCATCAGGTCAGCCTGAAAACCACTTGTGAATGATTTAAAATATAGGAAAAATAACACAAGCCCGTAGATCAAAGCCCAGGGCTATGTTTTCAAAGGGTGTTTACTGGAGGTGACTTATGTGCACAGTATATTCTTACATCTTCCAGGTTTTTGAATGGTGGTAGGGACAGGCAATTTTAACTCATTCGGAGTCTGCAACTTTAATAAGTGAAAAAAATTGTGAGGCAGACTCCACAGTCAGCAAAAGCTACCCACGTAGCGCACTCCAGTGAGCAGGAAAGGAGGGTATGCGCAGGGGAACAACAACCGCGAAGAGGCTTAACCTGATTTCCTAGCTGGTATTTCCAGCCCTGCTGACGCACGCCCAAGGAGGCTGCTCGCATGCGATCTGCCAAGGTGTCGCTGCAGGGATCTTGGTGCTGGCAGTCCCCTGCCATCCTGCTCCCGCAAACCTTCACAGCAGGAGGGAGCATCTCAAGCCCATGGCCATCAACGGGGTCTGCAAATCGCCAATGAAGCAAGAGTGGAGGGGCAGCACCTGGCCTGATGCACTCTTCAGAGGCACTTGGCATTCACATTTTAAAATAGGCAGGTTTTTCACAAAAGAAAAGGAGGAGAGGGGAGAGTATTGTCTTTCTTTAAAAGGGTAGTACATTAGTGACGATATTTTTTCATTAGATCCCCATTTGTCTGGTTGGGGAATTTATGGACTTTTAAAAATAGATTTTGCCAAACAATTGTGTGGGCAACTGCTGACTTGCAGTCTGCAAGATATCTTTCCGTCAGCCTCAGGAAGATTAAAGCAGCTTCTATTTTCATCACAAGGGAGCTAAGGATGTAGGCACAAAGGAGAAATTCACTTTTTGCCCACATCAAGCTGAGCCTCTTGCCAGACCATGCAGCGTTTGCTGCAACAATTGCCAACATAATGTGTTACCTTCTATAGCCCCTTCAGGTTGAAGAATAGCCTTCTACTGCTACACGTAGAGAGCAGGAGTATTTCCCAGTCCCTGGGTCTACTGTTTAACATTAGGACAATTCCTTTCCTAATCCTGCATGCCAAAAAGCTGACAAAACAGTAACACTGGCATACAAAGGAGCAAAATCTCTGTGCATCACACACATTTGAGAAGAGAAATGGAGATGAAAATAAAACATCCTCTGAAAGATCACAGCATTACTTATTCTTGTATCTTAAGTCCTGATTCTAATCTCATCAGCATGATGCTCAGAGAGAAAAGCAAGCCACAGCCTTGTATGTACCCCTCTTAGATAGATGAGGGGGGAAAGAGCCCTGCCAGCATATCTGTACAAGACAAACCTTGCATTAAATAGGGATACAGGGACTCAGGAACGAGAATGATCTTCTCAGATGTCAAATCCAAGCCCCTGGTGTCCCAGGCTACAATGTGGTGCAGTTCCTCTTGGAAAGCGATCACCAACTCCCATAAGTCCCCTGCTACCCTCAGAAGCAGGCTCTTCCAGAACTTCACTCCGTTCATGATCTGATCTTTCTCCAATTTTCAACCTGCCTTTACTCGTAGCTAGTTTATATTATCCATTTATTCTTGTGAAAACATTGTTTTGTAGCTTGAACAGTCCTTTCTCTCCCTAGTGTTTATCCCTCTAAAGTATTTATGGTAAGCAATCGGATCCTCTTTCTGCCTTTGTTTTGCTAGGCTATCCAAGCCAAGCTCTTTAAGTCTCCCTCACAAGACAGGCTCTCCATTCCTCTGATCTTCTTGGTACTCATTCTGAACTGAATTTATCATCTGTGCACACAGATGACCTGTTGTACATAGTACTTTTGATGGAGTCACATCATTTAATATGCCATAGAAATAACATAAACAGAACAGATATGGGAGAGAATCTATGGGATGTCCCAGTTATCCTTGGATACACAGACTCATAAATGTACTTGGCACTTACTGACTCAAAGACACAGATATATTAAAATGTAAGTACTTAGACAAACAAAGACAGAAAGATTTTCCTTTGTTTAGCCAGAAAAAAAAAATAATTTTACCCTGAACCTAAATGTAGCTTTGGAGGAAAAAGTTTACTATGGAACCTACCGAACTTAAACCACAGCTGTGCTACCATGAAATACCATCCTCCTGTTTATAACAAGGGAGGGGCCCTGTGCCACAGTTCTTATTTCAAACTCTGATAAACATCTACATGAAGTGCAAAATGTGAAGGAAAACTTGAGGAGAAGACCAGTATCTTTGCATTAGTAGCATTATTTTCTTCAGCCTGATCTGACCGGTTCTGCTGCTGCCAGAGAAGCAGATACAGAGATCGAAAAGCAAAGCACCTCACCAGCTTTCTGATGAGGCAACTGAACCGCCCTCACTTGCAAGCACATGCAGTGACCCACAAGTACATTTAAGAGCCTATTGCTAAGGGTCCCCAGCACAAAACTAAAGTAAACCAAACCAGGCAGTACTGTATATGTAGCAATTGTGTCAAGGTATGCCAAAAGTCAGCAGGCTTTCAGCAACATCCCACATACGGCTGCAAACACTCATGCCAGTTAATTAGCAGTGGCATTAAACGAGACAAGGGACACTGAGCAGGACATTGGGGTTAACCTTACCCTATGTGAGCTGTGCCATATGATCTTTTATTCCATCTGTTATCAACATACTTCAAGAGATTAATTCAATACTCACAATTTTGAATGAGCAGATACCATTTTGTTACTCCGTATCATACTTCACAAGTCTCAAATGTTCAGCATCTGATTGACAGCTTGAAGAGGTGCCACAAGGTTAAATGACAGCCTATCAATTTTTCAAGGGCAAGAAATCCTTTACGAGACATTCAGAGGTTTTTCCTTTTAGCATTTTTCCATTGTTTGCCTAACCTTAACCTCAGGTACACACTGGAGTTTAAGGACATGCTGCTGTAACAGGGATCATCAGTCAACAACGAAAAAAAAATCTCAGAAAGGTGAACCATATGCCCACCCTGAAAACACATACAAATTATGGTAGTCGCAAAAGATATCACTGCAGATTCTGCTTCTATGGCAGAGCCTCTGCCATTAGTTACACCATGCCCAGTGTTGGCACCTGCTCCTGAACTCAAGCGATAGCCCTCCCATCAGTTCTAGAAGGGACTTAGTTCCACAAGCACCACCCACCACAAAGGCACCTTGCTCCTCTAACCCTGAGATAAAGCTTTATGCCACATCAAGGACAGCATGAGAAAACTGATAGCTTTACTACTCACAACAATGCAAGGGGAAGATGAAGCTGTGAAAATCCCCGAGCTTGAGGAGCCGCTCTACTGGACCGTGAGCGAGGGCAGCCAGACAGAAACATGCAGCCAGGCACATGCAGTGCTGCTTTTCTTTATAGGAGAAGACAAGCGATTTCCTGGCATATGTGCAAATGCCTTGGAAAGTACCGACAGGCACATATGAACATTGCCTGGTAGCTGGCAATGCCTGTGAGCACGGGATCCCCGCAGTAAGGGAACCTGGATGGTGCCCCTTGTCCTCCCAAGTGACAGTCACTGCTGGCACGCATGTCGAGCACTGCTCCCTGCCTCATCCTGCCTGGCACCCAGACTGCACAGGATAGGATCTGGACAAACATCAACAGCAGCTTTTTATCGGCCACTGGAAATAGGGCCAGTTAGTATCACTGAGTCATTAATCTGGTGTTATACTGTAGGTCAAAACATCCTTCTGTTTAGACCTTATTGTCAAAGTCTTCCGCTTCTTCAGCATCATGATTTACTGTTTGGAGAGATGTAACTTCATGTCACTGTCACTTTTCCTGTTTGTGTTCTGCTCTTTGCCTCTGAGACATCTTGACACACTGATATACAAACCAGAGACGCAGAGATGGTTGTAAATACTGCACTAGGATCTATTCCTAAAAACTTGTAGAGACTCTAACACAACTAATTGCACATGTGCAAGGAAAAGATTGACTTGAGAAATTCATAAGGAAAAAATATTGCATTAATAAATTAAGAGCTGCAACCTGTCTAAAGTTCAGCTCTATCGACTGCTAGAACATCTGAATGATTGCTATAATTACTGTAGATACCAATGCCACTTTACAATATGGCCTCTTGTGCTTGTATTGTCTTTCCCATCTTTGCAGCAGTATTATGGCTCCAAATGCAACTGTTGCTGAATTTAAGCCGGAGTGCCTGGGAGGCAAGGGCTGTATTTTATACTACTATGCTTCTGGTGCTTAATTGGGTCCTAAACTAAATATGCTGAATATATACTTAATTAAATGTGCTAAAGAAATATTCTAGGTGCATTTAGAAAAGATTTGTTTGGTCAACTAAGATGTTTTGCAACTGTAATTGCATTATTGTTATTGGCATTTCTAAATCACTCTCTGCATTTCCTTTGGAATAAATGTCTTAGTCGCTCACCACTGTAATGTATTTCTGTGCTACAAAACTGGAGGAACACATTATATATTCATGTACACTTGGCTTTAACCACTTACAGTATAACAATGAAGTAAGGATTATTATGCAGTAAGTTTGCTGAACAATCATTCTTTTAAACCATAAATATATTCTGCATATACCACAACATCCACCCAGTAAGAAATTGGGTAAACAGAACTCACTTATATTTTGAAATTGAATGGACAGTTAAAACTGAATTAACTGGGCAAATAATAGCATTTCAGACATGTAAAGTACAGTTCACAAACTGTGGTATAACACAGCCTATTTCTCTTGCAGTACAGGGAAGAGAGAGTTATTAATATCATGCATGTTCCTGACTCATATACATTCATTCAAAACCAGGTTTTGATAGTGGTCTTAAATAGCTAAAATTATAAAAAGATAGAAAGTCCCTTTATATTACATTTTCTGAAACATCATCAACACTGGAGCAGAGCAAAGGAAATCCAAATCCATTTTATCAGCTTCTAAATGTAATGTATATTACCTGTGTGATAATATCTTCTGTCACACTATCCAGGACATTTACCTTCTCAAAAAACGACAATCAAAAACAAAACCAAAGAACACAGGACACTAAAACAGAAAAGGGGTGCTCTTTAGAACAAACCGACTATACTGAACATGGACAAAGCAAAAAAAGGACAAGTTTAATTTTTTCACTCTAGCAGTTTTTTAGTGTACAGGGATTTTTCACTGTTTCTGTGTATTGCAGTTTTGTTAACAGGCAAGTCCCAGGCATATGCTTGTATAACACAAAACATATTTGGTTTTTGCATTAATAATTCCTTTAATTACTCTTTTATCAATTGTGTCATATTTGCAATCTTCACTTACTACATCTTTCACATTTTATATTTTTTAACCTCTTGAGAACCTTCTCTGCAATATTTTGGAGTATTTCACGTGGCATGAAATACAAGCAGCTGCAGTATAAAACAGCTGACCAGATTCAAGTTCAGAAGGCAATCCTGCTTGATGTGGTAGATCTCTGGCCACAGATCTGATTTTGTGTGGTGTTTGGGGAAGGGGCGCAGGCCATGCCCCAGCCTAGCAAAGCTTTTAAGCACACACTTAACTTTGAGCATATGATTACTTCAAATTACTTCAATAAGATTATTCACACACTTGAATTAAATGCTCTTCTGGATTTCTGCCCTTATGCATGGCACACAATTTATCTCTGCAGGGGCTCCCAAACTGCAGAGGAAATCTGGGAAAGGAGGATAAGGCACCTGTAGGTATTTTCAGGACCTCACACAGCACCCAGGTGAAATAAGGTAAGATCTTTTTTAACATCAGTTGCAAGCAGCAGCTGCTTTCCAGCGCGGAGATGGGTGCCTCTTAGAGAACCAGGGTGGGGGGTTTCTTACAGCCTATTAAAAATGGATTCATAGAAAGTTATCCTTTTGTAGAAATAGAATTATTGATCAGAAAACTCTTTTTTCAACTTACATTTTCTGCAGAAAAAAAACATTCTTCTTATGAAGCTCCTCACTTAGTTGTTTGGTACTGGATGTTTTTCAACAATTTTGGGGTGTAGAGGTGGTACTTTGCCAAGAAAAAAAACAAAAAAAAGCTCATCTGCTGTTAAGAGGAAAACCTTGCTCATGGTCTAGTTTTCAGGAGTATTAAAAAAAATTTTGGTGTTTTTTTTTTTCTTAAGACAGAATAACATCTTATACCATTTCCTGAACAGCTTTTGTTTCCTGATCCCACATAGCAGCTCCATTACACAGCTCCACTTGCCCAGACCTTGGCAGACCACAGGTTGGATGGGGCCAGGCAGAAGAGCTGCCCTTTAAATAGACGGCGCAGCTGCACATAGGTTGTTTGGGGATTTAAGTGTCAACTCCTCTAACTATATTAAAGGGAATTTAAAGTGTAAGGGATACCATCAATCCAGAGGGGGGGAAAAAAAATCTTTGATTTGACATTACTTCAGCATCAGGACCAATCCAGAACAACAGCATGTACTTCGTAGCTTTCACAGGTAGAATGAAATATAAGTCCCTTCTATCTTAATGTACTTCATATTTCATAATGAGAATTATCATGTTGAAAATAGTTCTGAGAAACAAAGACACGTAACCAGTGCTGCTCAGAGTAGTTTAAAATCAGACCTTATTTGTCTCTGTCAACATTTAAAAGTAGGGAGTACGAAGGATTTTGTTAATTTTGTATTAATAAAGACCCCAAAACCCTGCAGGGATCTGTAGGCTCCTTCAGTAATTACAGAGTGTGCCAAAAGACCATGTGTTGTATTCCCAACAATGAGACAGAAGCACATAGTTTTGCTGCAGTCTTGGTACTTTCACTATGTGTCACTGTGCATCAGCTTAGCTGAAGAACCGAGAGCATGGCTAACAACAGAGAAAAAAGTAAAAACAATGACATACGATTTTTTCTGAAACATCACATATCTCTTTTCCATATATTAGGAAAAGGTTATGCTCCTTTCGCTCGTAATTATAAAAAAAGAATGTTAATACCACAAAGGTTCAGCATAAATCAATTTCAAATTGCTAAATTTATTAGGCAGTGCTTGTAATGAATTATCTGGAATGGGAAACAAATCCAAGGCTAGGATTTTTTGCTGATACTTGCTAATTGTATTGAAAAGACTAGATAACATTTATGTTTCTATTAAGAACTGCTAATTTTTTTACACCTTACAACCATGGAAATACATTTTCTTATCTGCAGAGTATACTAAACAAAACTGATTTATACAACTAGAATTGTGTTTAGAATGAATAAAAATTACTTATGATGGCATAAAAATATCAAACTAAATTATACTTAGAATTTTTAAATGTCATGGGGAAGTACTTTAAAGAATAGATTAACAGATGTTACTATTCCTGTTCTTAAAATTATTGTAAGTATTAGTAGCATTATTATTGTAATATAAAGAGGGCTGCAAAAAAAATGCAGAAATCCTTGAGGTTGCCTTGTTTAGGGTCTGAACCAATGCCTACTAGAGTTAAAGAAGTCTCAACAAATATTTCAGATATACTATTAAGAATGAACGAAAATATCATGGTGATTTAGTTTCAATTCTATAATGGCATTTTTAGAAGTACTGATGTATTTCTATCATATGAATATATATATGCATTTCTAGTTCAGAGTTAGATCTTTAATGCAGCAGTCTACAGACAGTCCCTATAATTAACAGATAGTCCAGCACACTAGTTAGGCTTTCTCATCTGAAGTAGATAGAGTCCAAAGAGAGAAAGAAAGAAAGAAGAAAAGAAAGAAAGGAAGAAAGAAAGAGAAAAAGAAAGAAAGAGAAAGAAAGAAAAGAAAGAAGGAAAAATAAAGAAAGAAATGGAGGAAGAAAATAAATTTTTCTATCTGATGTTTTATTGCAATACTTTCATTCATATGTGGATATTTAAAAATATGTTTTAAAAGTTAGCAGATATTTCTGTTGAAATGCAAACCTATGGGTATTTTCACCTTGACCCACAGGGGTCACGAAGAAATCTCAGGAGCTCTAATGAGAAGATACCTCACCGGTTTGTTGCAGGGATGTGTCCAAAACCCAAAACTGCTGTAGCTCGTGGCCCAACATTGGCAGTATCTGTTGGGCAGACTGACAGGAAGAAAATATGCAATATGAGGAAGTCTTCCTCCACTGTCTTATCAGAGAGGAAAAGTAAATGCCATCATGTTGACTCAAGGGGAGGTATCACACACCATGCGGTCACAGAGAATGAACTCCACAGTGAGCAAGAAGCTCCACTTTTTGACAACGAACAAGGCAGGCAAGTGAGTGGACACCTGGTCATTTAAAATGCAGCAGGATTGGAATGTCAGGCCCACTTGCCAAATTGCTGCTGCTGTTCTGAGCCAGAAGAAGTAAAATGTGTTTCCCTTAAACATTTCAGCTGCTGTGCTGTATCAGAAGGCACTCTGGGCTGGAATGTGAAAACAAGCCCCAATCCTGGATTCTTTTCCCACAGTTCCTACCAGCTTTCACACTGCAAAAACCCATCTGACAAATACTGCCATTAGTGCATTACCTTCAAATTAGGACTAATAAAGTCCTGTCCCAGCTTCATATAAACCAAGTACTTTTTTTTTTTTTCAATTGCATAAAGCACAGTGTTAATTCCAGCAATTGCTTGGGCAGATGATAGACTTTGAGGGTACGGTAAGTAATTCCAGCCTGTAAAGCCCAGTATGTACTGATGATGGAGAAAAGCAACTCACATGAGCAGTACACATCACCCGTACAAGTCGCCTCCTGCCTTTTATTCAGCAATTCTTTCAACTATTCCTAAAGTTGGTTGCATGGGCAGTGCCTGATAGAGATTTCCCCATTGCCTCTGCACATACAACCTTGTCATTACACTCTCCTTACTCTCCCAATCAGAATCATGGCACGACATTTTGGTGCCCTCTGCATCGTCCGCCCAATACTTGATCTGTCTTGGCTGCTCCCATCTGCTGCAGCACCTCTCACCTGGCCCTACAGCATTGCTTTATGCGCTCTTGGTGCCCCACTCAATCTCAACATAGTTTTTGTAGAGAAGACATCTTTACTATTCAGCTGCATGTCCTACAATTGAATATCCAAATGTGAATATCTAAATGCAATAGCTTTCATCAGAGGGAGTTACTGGAAATATTTACACTAATTATGCTTCTGTCTAAATCGGTTACTAGTCTTATAGTTAAACTACCAGAAGGATTTCTAAAACAATTGATTTTTTTGCTAGTTAGTGTTTCTTATCAGACAGATAATGGGAGACAAGAAATAAATAAACTCAGGGAGGTACAATTACATCATCTTACTCTTTCAGCATGATAAACAAAATGGTATTCGCTTCCCTCCCCAGAGTGCTATGAGGCTTATTCCATTAAGGTTTGTCAAGTGCTTGGTTGGAAGACCCTGTGAGTACACGGTGTTATTAGTAAATATTAAATAGAAAACTAGATTCTAATTATCAGGATAAACAGGCTAAGTTCTGCTTGGCTAAATGCACTTGGGAGAGGAACCCAGGACCACCAGCATGCTGTAGTGTTGCACATCCTTATCAGATCCAACTCCTTTTAGCCTCCAAAAGATCAGGTTTGCTCAGGCTCAAACCTACCAGAATGAAAATTTATCACCACTACTATCCCTTCCTCAACACTGAATAAAAATTTTACTCACACTTTAGGGCGTATTATGCATAGTAGACTGATGCAATTTATTTTTCAGGCATCCCCAAACTTGCTCATCACCCTGTACAGCTGGGACAGAAACAGAGCACACAGGTAAAGCACACAGGGCTCTGCTCCTGCACCTGGCGGGGGTCCCTTCAAGTACAAGGTCAACAGTCTCCTCTGTCACTGGGCTTGTGACTGCCTTGCCCTTACATCCTGGTACCCGAAGGAAATTCCCGTTACATGGTCTTTCTGCCTTTTGCCACAATGAAGAGAGAAAAAAAAAAACTCCCTGTAAATGTTTCACCAGAGATAAAAGAGACATGTAAAGCACTTGTGCAACACTGCATTAATGAATCGGAATTCAAGATAAAACTGCCCTTAATATCATGTGTGGGTAAAGGTCTAAAATATTTTTGCATTGATCATTCATAATTAAAACTAATGTCAACTGGTAGCTTTGGTAGTGGGTTTTTTTTTTTTCACCTTTGCTGTCAAGTGAAGCCTGTGCTGGGCACAACCATCTGGGGCTTTACATCTTCCCAAGCATGCTGTGCAGTCGGATGGCATCTCTCGCGTAAAAGGCAAAGACTGACAGGGATTCAAAGGAGACAATTGCTGCAGTGAAGAAGCTCCTTTCACATCAGGGGAAAAGGTGGAGATAGATAAAGCTGTGGAAAATAACACTTCTGGTGGGTAGAACAGGAACCCTAGTGAAGACAGAAGGCCATTCACAAACAGAGCTTTTTTAGGAGCAATCATTTTGCCAGCTTTAAATGTCCTTTAAAATGGGCCAAGTAACCTGTGCCTACTGAACTTCTCCCAAAGACTGCACACAACACAGAGTCTCCAGAGTGTAGCTAAAGCTTTTTAGGTAGTACCTAGTGATGTATTTTGTTTGAAAGGAAAACTACCTTTACTGTGCTCAACGTTAACAACCCGACCACTGCAAAGGTAAGAAGTTTTTTCCCACCAGGGGTAGGCTCAGAGATGCTTGAACACATAAATTTTGGACTATAGTGGCCTCTCCCTAGTGGGAACTACTCACTGAAAAGTAACATTTGCAAGACTGATGGTTTGGGTTTTTATACAAAAATCTCCTACTAGAAACTAGATCTTGAAACACCAGCAAAATAACTGGAAGCAAGAACATTAAGCATGATGGTTTGCAACCCTTCTACCTCTCTACCCTGAAACCTGTAATGACAGGCTGAATTCAAACAAACAAACAAACAAACGAGAATCTGTGAAGACTTAACATCGGAATCCTTCAATAATCTGCACTGAGTGATTCTCAGAATGGAAGACTTTCAGCCACACCCCTTCCCGATCGAGATGGACAGAGGCTGGGCTGGAGCAGCCTTAGCAGGGAAGTCTGCTTTAGGCACACCTGGCAGGGCTGTTGATAACTCTGTAAGACATACACTTCCCCTTTTATTTATGCATGGATCAGCACCAACCCTACCAGCATGCCAAGCTACCTGGATAGCCTGGTTGTAGGAGAGAAATTGCCATGTATGCCCATTGATTATGTTCTCTATTCATATAATAGCTATAGATTCCCTACAGCCTGAAGTGAGCCCTTGTTCTGCAGCTACGACGTGGTTAGGCATAAGCTGAGGCATCCTGAAACGATGGCACCATCCCCTGCTTCTCAGAAACTGCCTTCCAGCACTAAGCAGACTGAATCGGGAGTATGGACTAAATTGGAACCAAGCAATTTTTAATGCGTCTACTTATTGAATTTTTAATTTGCAGATTATTGACTGTATGGACTGTAATGGCTTTGAACAACAGGGTGAGTGTGTATGCCAGACATCTGAAGTAATTCTATGTGAAAAGAGATGGCAAATTGCTGGAGCCTTTAATTACACTATTATTTAATAGTATTAAGGGCGGGCCTGAAAAAACAGAATACTCTCCCCCTTCACATTTATCTACATCTCAATAAAATGAAATGCCATTTGTGTGAGGCAAAGGGAGCAGTGGCTCTGAATATATGTACTTGTGTGTAACATCTCTGAATGGGGTTGGTATGAAAGGGCAGACCATACAGAAGTGATGGTTTCAGTCCATGGGATTTTAACACTTTTTCCTTCTGTGATCCTATAAGCCCTCAACATCAAGAAGCCATTAAATAAAAAGTAATTAGTTTTCTGACCTGCCTTTTTCTATGCATAGGAAGACCATAAAAAGAATGATGCTGTCACTGATCCCCACATCTGTCTGCATATTGTATGCTTTATAGATAGAGGGCCTGATGCTGACACAGAAATGGGAACTCCTAGGTTTTTTTGGGCAGGCTCTTGACAGCACATTCAGCACACAAATCCATTCTCAGCAAAGCAGCAGCAGCCATGAGCTGGCCTCTTTACCACAGCCAGCCCATGTCATGCCAGGCACTCCTTCCCTCCCTGGCAGCAGGGTACCGCTCTTCTTTTCTTTCCTCATGATTTTATTTGGAAACAAAAAGAAACAACATCCTGTCATCGAACATCAGTAAGGCATAATTATTATAGCTATGTTTTACCTACCACAGTGAACGTTATTACTATGTGAAGATCACAAATATCAAGCCTCCAGGAATGTCACATGAGAATATCATAAGTAAGCCTACGTCTAAAATAAACACCTAAGAAAACCCTTCTCAAAATCATTCTGTCTACATACATGCAAATGCTTTTTACTAAGGGCCATTCTTTACATGATTTGAGAAATAACTCGTGGAAAAAGAAGGCTGGATTGTTATTTCAGGGGCAAAGACAGCAATGCACAGAGAGCTAATATTTTGCTTACTTTTCTCAGACTGGTGCTGTTGAAAGGAGCCCTGAATACCGCCAGGCTACAGCTCAGCTGAAACACACTGCAGCTGCTCAGGACATGCTGCCATCAGGAACAGGTCCGAGCCCCAGCTCTTCTCTCTTTCATGTCACCGACTATGAGCCTGACTCGTATTTCTGCTGCCCTTTGCCAACATCTCAGGCAGGGAAATCAAAGCTCAGTGATAAAAAGCACCTTTGCTAAAATTTTAATACACTGTGTCCAGCAAATGAATTTAAGACTAGTAGGTGTTAGGGGCTGCCTTAAATAGATACGTTTTTACTCACTGCTGACCACCTCATGCATTAAGGTCTAGCAGTATTGAAAGAAGACACAGCGAATATATAACCCACTGGAAACAGAAATGGCACGCAGCAGGACAGGGCTTGTCAGTGGCGCGCTGAGCCAGGGAAGGGAATTTTACAAATTCCTTTCAATGTCAGGTCCTTAACTTTGCAGTGGCAGTTCTGTATGCTGAAGTTTTGTTTCATGCCCTATATATATTCCTCTTTCATGGAGAGAAGGCTGGTGACTGTGCTTACTATTCTTGGAGTGCTGTCGTGGATGGGTGGAATACTAAGAGAACCACATCTGAAAATGTACACTCACAACGTCTTATCAGTATTGGACATACATAATTTTTTCTTGCAAAGTTTTTGCTATGAAATTGGTTGTCACAGAAATTCATGTGCTTCTCCTTGCTAGTTTTTTTTTTAAACCCGCTACATTACTATATTTTTTGATGTCCATTTTAATGTTCCTTAAAGATAAAGCCAGCCGTCTATACTAAAATTTCATGCACTCTTTTCTTTGGTTGAACAGAACTGCATTCTCACTACACAGTAGTATTTCACATACATTTCAATAACTTGGTATATACTCCACATGGATGAAAATACCCACCTGTAAGCATGAAACATTTCTGCCTTAATTGAATGTAAAGGCAACCTTTCCCAACACACATTCTCTCAGGCAAAAGGAAGTGCGTGCTCCATTGATGTAAAGCACCACTGTTTAATTTGCTATCATGGATGGTTTAGTTGAATAACTGAAACACTGGTCCTCACTTTGGTCTACCCTTGGAAAACTGAAATCTAACCTTGGAAAACTGAAATCTAAGTCTGAAGAGAGTTTCTCTCAGCAAAAGTTTTTGATAAATTATAATTTATCAAAATTATAATAACAGCATTTATCTACTTGATACAGAGACTTCACAGAATAGTTTATAGGAACAGAATATATGCAAGTTAGAAGCGTTCATGGATAAACACAAGCTGGCAACTAGCACTGATGGTCCACCAAGTATACTGTTCTTTCAATAATCTCCATTTTCCAGTTGAAGTGTAATTCACTACAGATTTTCAGCCAACTATAAATGAGACAATGGCAGTTATTATTTTGCAGTTTTGTTTGAAAACATGAACTATTATTGACTGCATGTGGAAATGCTGAACAATGAACCAATAACTTCCATTGATAGCATTTTAATTTCTTGAGAAAGGTGCTCAACCAAGCCTTTACGTGCTCCTTGTAAGATTTACATGGAAGTGATTGGAGGGCAGTGCAGAGAACTGCAGCAGATGGCGCAGAGATCTAGAGTAAGCAAAGAAAAAGAAAACACAAAAAAATGTCCTATTTAGTGTGCTCATGGTCTGAAAATGAGGATTGTTTCAAATATTGTGCATATTAAAGTTCTTCGTGGAGGCTAGCTGAGATCACACCAGCTTGATAAATCAGGGCCTAGAAAAGATGTACAGGCTTCAGCCACAGAAGAGCAAAATACAGGTGCCTTCCAGAAAAGTTCTAGGGTAAAGGACTTGCAGCAAAACTGGACACCATCAGGTCTCAGGATGATGATTATGGTGACTAAGATGACAATGATGATGATGATAATAACAGCAGCAGCACCAACAAATTCTTTATTAAAGCATAGATACTAAAGTAACTAAAGCCATCTAACATGTTAAGTGGAAGAGTTGTTTTTTTTAAAGTGAAGAAAGCTACTCTGATTTCAGAAAATAGGTACATTGAACACAGCAGTCAGCAAAAGAAACCAAAGAATTAAGACAGCTGAAGCACAATGAAAAAACACAGTGCTCTATTAATAATGCTTACCTTAAAAGAAGCATGATAGGACGATGGCATTTAATATCAGTGCTTATCAGAAGCATCTCAAGAGATTTCAGCTCTTTTAATGTATGTCTTACAAAAGAAACACCACTAAAGAGTGCTGACTTCAATGTTTTCCTACTGCTAACAGCTGCCTTTCAGGCAAGATCCCATGAAGCTTTCCTCTTCCACATTTAACTGACTGTGGATTTCCACATTTAATTGAATGGGATTCAATAGCAGGAGCAGAGAGAGTTCAAATTGTCCCTTTGGGGATTCGCTCAGCAGAAATTACTCATTCATGCCATGACATTTTGAGGGAATATCATAATGTCGTTTTGGACACAATGTCATAACTTAGAGGAACAGAAGAATAAGATGGAAACATCAATTACGATAAAAGTAAGGGTCTAAAAATTCATGGTTTTCCCTGTGTCCTTCCTTTCATAGGGAAGTCCCAGTTCAAAAAGGGCTGCTCTGTATCTGCAGTTGCTCTGTACATTCACCCTTGGGTCACCATCATCACCCGTGACAGGGTCACCTGCAGGCTGTATCCTGCTGACTTGTGTTCATCCCAGCCAGCCCAAAGAGAAGAGAGAGCAGTGCTACAGAGATCAGCATAGTAGGAGAGTGGGATCAGATAGGTCTGGCTCTTTCTCACAGCACAACAGGACTGATATGGATATGGTGGGTATGCTGGTATGATGGTACCATAGGGTGGGACCAGAATGCAAAACATTGCTATACACAGATATGTACATGAATATGTACATGTACACGTGTACGCACGTATGTGAGTGTACAAAGGGTCCAGATAGTTATTTCTGTGTGATTCTATGTCATGTGCTGACACTGAATTACATTAGCAATACCACTCTACAGCATAACTTTACTTCTTAAAAACATTAAAAACAAATGTGAAAAATAAGGCAGATACAGAACTGTCATGGGAAGGCTTGAAGTTTGAGGCATTTAATATGGGATATGGCATCTCACAGGCAATCCACCAGATCCTGTACATACTGTGTGAGAACAATGGCTCGAAACCCCTTATAAAAATACCACTTGCACGGCTGATGAGACACAAGCTGGGAGGTAAAACCAGGGAGGAATGTCCTAGCACATAACGGCTTGATGAGAAAGTTGACTTGACCCCAGTGTGCATGTAGAAGACTCTATCATAATCCTTTCTTCTTCTGTCTTTAACCTGCTCTCTAACTTAAATGAATTAAATAAAAATGCAAATAAGAATGAATAATTATTTTAATCATGATTAAATAATTAAAATAAATCCATATGTTTTTGTGGTGATCAAACTTCAAGGAACAAGACTTTAAGTTTGCAAAAATATAAATCAGTGCTAAATGACACCTTTATGTTTGGTACCTGATGTTAAATTACTGATTAATCTTTATATATTATTTCACTTACCATGTAAATTTTTACTTTTCATGTATTACAGCTGCTATGCCAACATCAAAAAGGCACTAAAAAGTTTGCCACAGTGCACTGAATGGCATCCGTTAGAACAATTTCAATAAGTATTTGTAGAAAGGCTCTTTCCAGGTTGGATGGACTGCCCAGACCCAGTGCCACCCACCCTGAGTGCCTCACTGGCAAGCCAAACAGTGGGGACAGCCAAAGGACAATGCGCTCCTGACCTCCATGAGCAGCTCTTTGCAAACACTTAACTGGGAAAGTAAACTTCGACATCGGGGTTTTGTCTTTGCAATACTATAATTATTCAGTTTTTCAGTTACTGCTGCAACTTCAATTCACTTAGCAGTAGGCTTTTTAGATTACAGTCCATTTATTATCAACATTTTTTTTTGCACAGAAGGTTACAATGGTTTATTAATCCATCAACAGACTCCCTAAAAATATGATCAATGATGCTGTATGAAATGTCATTCTTTATACACTTTAGGAGGTTTGGCAATTAGCACTTCAAAACATTATGACTGTATTGAAGGTTTAAAAAAATACTTGCAAAAAAAAAAAAAAACAGAACCATATCCCTGAAGAGTTCTGCTGAATTAGAACAAAACACTGTAAATCTTAGCACCTGACAACATTAGTTTTATGAAATTATTCAAAAAATGCATGTTATTTGAGGAAGTTATATTAAGAAAAAAGTGTTAGAGCTAGGATTTGATTAATGAGACTGTGTCTAGAGCAAGTCCATACTGCTGCAGTACCTCAGAGTCGTGTTTCAGACGTACCTGAAAGCTGGGAAGGACCGCTATTTTCACAAGCATCTTTTTAAAAGAAAACAACCTGACAGAGCTGCTTGCTCAATACAGTGTGGCTTTTAACTGGGAGAAGCTACAAAACGCGTTATAGTTCACTTTTCTTGGATGAAGAGAGGCTCTTCAATTATAAAAGTGTAAAAGGGTGAAGATTGAATCATGGCGATGAAAGTCCCATAAATACACATCTCCTCACTCACTGCACGCAGTGTGCAGATACAGCAGCAAGCAAGGTGAGAGAGAGTTAATGCCGTACACCCTCCTGTGCTGCATTCACGTTATTTAAAGGACGGCACACTTTTCTGAGCCTTGTTTTAAGAATACCTCTTACTGTAGCAGTATGTCAAATATTTTGGTTGATATTTAAATAATTAATGAATGCTAAACTCTCCTCTTTTTTTTAATGGAAGAATAAAACCGTCATATTCAGAAGCTGACCTTTTTTTACTCTGCTATACAAACCCATTAACAATACCAAAAAACATATCCCAAACATAAAAAGCTTTGAAATATCAATTTAAAGGCTACTTTCTGCTATATCCTTTATTGTAAATGTTACCAAGAAAAAGGCAGAACCCAAAAATCAATTTTTAATATATTTCTTCCTACCACAGGATATCGGAAACATTAATGGTTTCTACATCTACATGGCTACCTTACAAGCTCTGCTCTTCCCACATTTGCCTTTAAAACATGATTAATGTATGTTTGCATATATATTTAAAGTACTCCTCCATGTATATTAATTAACAATAACACAGTATAAACAACTTTCCCATTGTTTGATTACCCAGAATAACAGCTTGATATTTATACAGCTGCTGCAACTTAGTCAAGAGAAAATGTTGCACATTTTTGATTAGCTAACTGGATTCCAAACAAACCAGGAATCCAGGCAGGAACCAGACTTTTGAAGTTAAGTTTTGAAGACACTGCTGTTTTGCAGAACTGAAGTACCTCTAGTACAGACATTTTTTGAGCAAGTTTTCTGCCTTTAAACTTTCAATGGTCAAGGAATACTGATTAAGTTGTAGAAGTTCCACTGGAAATAGGCATCACAATGAAATTATTTAGCAGTAGCTAAACTGAAGTGAGTGTGTATGAGTGATGGTTATGAACAGCCTTGTGCAATCTGAGTGTGGAAATGTTCCCTTTATTTTTCTTCTTTCTGCTGCTTCCAAAAAGTCTTCCCTTTCTATCTTAAGTCCATACATACAGACAATTCTGCAAATTGTAACATTCCCTATTTGGAATCAAATTTCATCCTATTGCTCCTAGTCACTCCAGTTTCCAGGCTTTCTTCACCACTATTGCTCAACCCAGGTTTTTGGAGATGAGGGTGGAAATTTCCTCTGTAATCAACAAAGAGAAGTAGATGCCTTTGAAAGCCTGCGCAGAGAGAAATCTGGATTAGGAATCTAATTAATTAGGGATTATGAACTTAAATTACACGGACCTCTCTTTGTTCATAATGTACGTATTTACTTCAGGACGATTGGTTCACTGTGTGCCTAAATCATGAGGGTGAGAAACAATCTAGATATTTTCCTGAGGTACACATCACGTTCTCTACCACAGGTTTCATGAGGAATTTTTCTTCCTCTCTTTCCAGATCATATATATGTGTATGTCATTATTCTACTAATAAAATAAACCACATGCAAATCAGTAATATCAATCTCAGCCTAAAAGTAGCACACTAGACTGGAAAGCAGAATAAAAGACAACTGGGGAGTATCGAGAGGCTGTGAAGCCACTGCAGAAAATCACTAAACTATGTTTGCTTGGGCTTCAGGTTTTTCTCTTTTATCTGCTTTTAAATAGCATCAGCCTTTTCACACTGCCCCACAATCAGAAATGTTAGTCAATCTACTGGATGGTTTGTGGTGAAGACTGAACCTGGTATTATTGGAATAATCTATGTGAAAATATCACTATTTCAGAAATATACAGAGGTATTGTTACAGTAATACTGCACTATTACAGAATCATTAGAGAAAATTCTCCTGCTGCCTGTAAACACATCATTTAAACTCCACGGTGTTGCACATGAAAAAGCCTCTTCTCCAATCAACTAGAACAGACTTTGCTCCACAAATGTAAACTGGATAAATATTATTCTTAACATATTAAAAGGAATCAATGATAAAACCAACTTTTCATATCACATGAAAGCCATCAATGCATGTCATGTCATTTTAAAGTGATCTTTTAAGTGTTAAACAGCAGAAACCTGAAAGGCCATGGAAAGTTTTTTTTGTTCCCTTTTAGAGAAGGAAGGGAGTAATCCCAGGGATTTACAACTAATTGTACAATTTCATCACTGAATAATTGCAATAAGTAAAAGTCTATTTAAACTATCTTACATCTGTCAGGTCACTGCTGTCAGCTGCAAACTCCACTCACAGCGTATCACAATTGCTTTCTAAATACCACTGCATATCACAAATACCATCTCAACACTTTGGTGCATCACAGTAAGTTAAGAATGGACTTGTCCCCAGTTTTAATGATAATCACAATGTCATTAAAATGTAGATTTTATTTTTGCCATGATAGCTGTCAAGCTGTAAGCACAGTAATATGCCTGTGGGAAACCCTGTTGAGCCCCTGTAAGAAAGACCTATCTCTGACAGTAAGGAGGGAGCACAGCATTCCTAAAACAATGTGGAAAATGTGAAGTCTCTCAGGAGAAAAAGATTTAATTCACTTTTTCATGTTAGTCGTTGCTACCTATTGATGTCCTAAACCTGCTGCTGAATACTAGGGAATTCAGAGTAAAAAACCATAAGGTAAAGCTTTTACCAGCATGTATCTGAGCATTAATTGAAATGCCTTAAGGCAGAGTAAAACTGCTTCTGAAACATTTACATGAGATGAATAGACCTTGGATAAGGAGGGAAAAAAAAAGAGTATTCGCAATAGTTTTCCTTAAAGCTATGCCCATCGGTCTTTAAATACAATGACTTTTTGACTTAAATTCTCAGATCTAAAGCCTGTTGTAAAGAACTCCAAAGTCTGAGAAAATATGGCTGGATAAAATACCCCAGAACTATTTAAAGAAAAAAATAGTGCTTATAGGATTGGTCTTTTAATGGCAGGTTTAGTAGACAGTGGGTTTGGGTTAGTTTTTTTTCTGTTGAGGGCTCTCACAGAGTATTTGTCAGGGAGCCTTTGGGGATACGTAATTTAGGTACATCATCCTCTGCGTACATTACACACAACACCAAACACACAATTATGACTGAGTCCTAACCTCCTTTCACTTTACCTTCTGAATAATAACCTGTGTCATTACAGAAAACCATTTTTTACTGCAAATGAGGATGTATGCCAGGACAACTTCCCCTCATCCCATTCCCGCTGCAGTCCTGGTGAGCCACATCAAGTCCCAGGTAACATGTGAGAGACACGGTGTGGAGAGCCTGGCCCCCATGTCCCCATGGGGCACGGGGCAGAGGGCAAGCTTCTCAGGAGGGAAGGGTGGTGAGGGACTGGGTGGAAAGCATTAACCCCCACACCCATCCAAGCAGTCTTTGGAGAGGAAATTCTAATTCTGGAGGAATTCTGATTTTTTTCTTTCAGAAGTGATGTCACTCACCAAAGTGCAGTAACTGCTGTCTGCTGGCCCTTGATAATAGGCAGGTTTTGGGACCATCAAGCTTTGGGCAGCTTAACCCAAACCTAGGTTGGTCTCACCCACCTGCTTGTAAAGTTTGCTTTTCCAGCTACTCCCTGTCACTTCTCTTGTGACTAGCATGTGGGACACGTACCCACATGTCCATGGCACAGCTGATGAGAATGGCACTGCCTCGGTGAGGCTTGATGGGGCTGGAAGTTGCAGGGCCAAAACTGATAAAACTCCTTGGGAGCAAACTTCTGACTACTCTGAGACTTTCCACAGGTCCTGGCACCAGGATCCCAGCAGGGTCCCCCACCCCCTGGGGAAAACAAGGCTCTGAAGTTGTAATCTGACTTAAAAGCTCCCAGCAGGGAATTAATTCCCCTCCCAAGCAACATTGTTCAAGAAGCTTGGGATCTGACTCCTGAGGAAGTGTGGCAAATTTCTCCTCTGAATTTGTTGGGATCATCTTTTAACCCTGGCATCTCATCTTGCCTTTTTCGCCTCGATTAAGGAGCTATCTGCTATCGAAGGTATCGTCTTCAGGTAATACCTTGTAGACCATCATCCCATCATCTCACATCCTCCTCTTGGACAAAGTAAGTAGATTGAGCTTCTTAAGTCTGTAATTGTAGGGCCTATTTTCCAGAGATTGAGTGAATTTGCTACTGACTTTAATGCTGTCAGGATTTACTCTCAGAGCCTCAGCTGATGCAACTTCTGTGCTCAGAGGTCAGAAGAAAATGTAACTAAACCATCGCTGAGATTTTCTGATTCCAAATATCTCCTGCAAATCTCTCGCTCACTGTACACTTAGTATTTTGCAATCTGCTTTAATTAAGGCTTAGCAATCAGAAGAAAAAATCTTTGAAGTTTAACAATTCAATAGTGTGTGAAAATGTTAAATGCTAAGTCCTTTTGTGAAAGCTCTATTCTGTTCTTTAACAAATTTCCAATATATGAAAAAGCTTGTTTAAAGCAGATAAAGAAAAAAAAAAACTAGTGTTGATAACACCTTGTGGCTAGCATACTCCTTAAATTCAGTTATTTACCAAATGTTATGCCGGTGACAGTGGAGTGCTTGGCAAAATCCGGACAGTAAATCATATAAAATTATACTCCCATGCAACCTTAAATTTTGCATTTTAATTGTCTTTAAACAGATCTTGCCAGTGTTATAGCCTAAAATATGCAATATAGCTCTAGATAACAGAAAAACAAACTGAGAGATCAGAAAATAGCAGTAAGAATTATGATTGGATCTGTTTCCTCCCAGTGCAGTGCATTTTATGCCTCTGAAATAGAGTGAGCAAAGTGGAGCCTCCACGTACTGCTGACTGGACCAGTACTTCAGCTGCTGTCTGGAGTGGGTACCAGCAGGGAAGAACACACAGGAGGCTGTATAATGGGCACCCTCACGGCTGAAGAACTCAAATCAGAGACTTACAGGTATGTGACAAATCAAGCCAAAGATCCTAATATTTAAGAAAACTAGGGCTGCTTTATTTCCCTGAGAGTTGGGCAGAGCTGTAACAACATACTATATTTAGAGCATATGGAAGTACAACACACTAACCATGGGTTGCATTTATAATAGTATTTTTGGACATAACTTAAAAGGACTATTTTGTTTCATGTTTTGGTCTACTTTTGTTGGCAAGAAGTACTTGCCTGGGTCCTCATGAAAAGTATGCTACCCACTGTAGTTTTCACCATTTGAGTGCTCTCACAACTGACTGAACTTGATACCTAGGAAAAAAAGAGCGGTCAGAAACTTCAATACAAATGCTATAATATGTATCCTAATAGCTTTAATGCTGAGAGACTGGTGTTTGGTTTTATTGTTCATAAAATTTGTATTGATAACTACTTAAGCTATATTAATGATTCCCACATATGACTTTCCTAATAATCTATAACAAGCCATGAAATCTACTATTTGTGGTAGGACCCACCCATGAAATCAGGCAACTTTGTAAGTAAATTTTGTAAGTAATACTATTGTAAATATTGTGGTAAAATACGCAATATAAATGCAAGTGTACCATTATATCCACAGCATATGTATTAATGTAACCATTAAATGGAATAGTACTGCCACAATATTAATACATTTTAGATTATAGTAGCAGAACTAATACACATTAGCTGACATCATTTTCCTACAGTAATTACTGGAATACTACATTATCCATAAGAAACTGCCATCTGCCTTCAAGAACCCAATTTATCTGCCCTTTCAGAGTAGCAGGAGCCCAGCTGGCCTCTCTGGAGACAGAGCTCCAGCTGAGGAGCAGTAACAGATCTTTCAGGAACAGCAGAGGTTCACAGGCCAGTGTTTTGGTGATACCAACTTCTTGGAGCTGTGTAGGTACCACTGACATGGGAAGCTCTTTGGGAAATGTTTGCTGCAGAAGCACCCTCACCTAAGAGCTGTGGATGCCTGGCACTTCTGTGTTCTCTACCTTCTATTCTCAGACAAAAAAATCTGATGAAAATGCTGGAGGACAGGACTAGAGGAGTTTTGTTTTGTGATGGTGAGAGGTGGAGGAGTTCTCAGATTAATTTACCAGATTAATGTTGATTCTGATCAATGAAAATGATGAAAGGCCATAAACTCCTTCTGAGATACTTGGGGCTTTTCAGCTTACAGAAGAGGCATAAATACACATTTCACTTATAATGTAAACTGAATATCCTCGTTTGACTAGTTTTAAGGGCTGCCCTAACTCCTGGCCAGAAGCAATCCTTATTCTCTAAGAATTCCTATTCTCAGGAAAAATGAAATGACAGACTGTTGTTGGATGGGTCAGCCCTTGTGGGACTAAACTGAGCATCTCCAGCCATCAAATGGAGGATCTTTGTTTCTCACTGCATGAAATGGAGACTCTGAATCCCACAGAGTGTACAGTCACAATGCTATCAGCCTGCTAATTAAATGGATTTCACAAGTTATCCCAATTGGAAAAGTAACAACTATTTTTCACAAAACTACAGGAAAAATACTCTGTTCAATACAAAAGATTTTCTCCTTGCAGAAAATGGGCAGAACATGGTGAGACACTGGAATGAGCCACACAAAAATCCAGGAAGGTAATACTGGTAAGAAATGTCATAATGGAATGGCTTTCCATTCCAGGATCTCACATTCCCACATGTGATTCCTCTTATTTTTATGTCCCTCATTCACAAGACATCCAAATCAGTAGCGCAGGACTTTCTGGTGCCTGCAAAATCTTGCATGATATTAAAATGCTAACCGTGTGCAAATACCATTAATTACTAACTGAAGTAATTTTTCTTCTGGGCTCTCAGAAAACCTTTCTAATTCCATTTTCTAGATGAGCACTTCTTAAATGGGCACTGTATATCCACAACAGGAACACGCTGCGGTTGAGGCCAGCTCAAGCATGGGCTGGGCAGAAAGGCTTATGATGGAGAACTTTGCTACATCCATGATTTACCCCTCACGCTGACATGCCCTTCTCTACTTCCAACAGGACCCTGAAACCCATCTCATTCCTTCCTCCTGAAGAGGCAGCTGGCAAAAGCTGGGTTGAGGACAGAGATGCACATGTCATAGAGCTAGTCTGCTCAGTGTTCTCAGTGTTCCCTCCTAACTACAATGGAATGCTTACTGTATCCCAGTCACATCAAAAGGATGCCACTTGGCAGGGAAACTACTGGGAGAAAGTGCAAGGAGATGAATATGAAGAAGTGCCTAGTCTAGAAACACAGTTGCAAAGGCTAGTAAATCCCTCTGAACTCTGCTCCATTTCTGCTCTATATCCCAGTGTAAAACTGACTCTCAAAACAAAGTCTGGTTCTCAAAGCAAAGAGCAGAGACAGACATCATGGCAGGAGAAAGATAGTCAAGCAATGCAACTCTGAACAATATCTGTTCCAAGAGAATTTTGGCCCTGTTACTCTCCCTGCAGACCTGTAAAGCACAGGTAAGTCCCAGGATGCAAATTGTGTCCTTCACACCAAGGAACAACTCACTGGCTGTTACTTAGTTGATAGCAACACATCCTGATATGCAGGGACAGTTGATGTCCCCACTGCTTTGAAGTGCTTATTTGAATCATGGAATCACAAAATATTTTAAGTTGAAAGGGACCCACAAGGACCATCAAAGTCAAATTCCTGGCCTTGCACAATACAGGCCCAGGAATCACACCACGTGCCTGATAGTATTGTCCAAATGCTTCTTGAACTCTGTCAGGCTTGGTGCTGTGACCACTTCCCTGGGGAGCCTGTTCAGTGCCCAACCACCCTCTGGGTGAAGAACCTTTCTCTAATATCCAACCTAAACCTCCCCTGACACAACTTTAGGCCATTGCCTTCAGGTTCTGTCACTGGTCACCAGAGAGAAGAACAGATCAGTGCCTGTCCCTTCTGTTCCCCTCATGAGGAAGTTGTAACTGCAATGAGGTCTCCCCTCAGTCTCCTCTTCTCCAGGCTGAACAGACCAAGTGACCTCAGCCCCTCCTCATACAGCTTCCCCTCAAGGCCCTTCACCATCTTCATTGCCCTCCTTTGGACACTCTCTAAGAGCTTACTATCTTTCCTATATTGTGGTGCCCAAAACTGCACACAATATTCAAGGTGAGGCCACACCAGTGCAGAGCAGAGCGGGACAATCCCCTCCCTTGACTGCCTGGCGATGCTTTGCCTGATGCCCCCCAGGACGTGGCTGGCCCTCCTGGCTGCCAGGGCACTGCTGATTCATATTCAACTTGCCATCAACCAGGACCTCCAGGTCCCTTTCCACAGCACTGCTTTCCAGCCTCTCATTCCCCAATCTGTATGAACATCTGGGGTTGCCCCATCCCAGGTGCAGAATCCAGCAGTTGTTGAACTTCATATGGCTGGTGATTGCCCAGTCCTCTGATTTGTCAAGGTCTCTCTGCAGGGCCTCCCTGCCTTCAAGGGAGTCAACAGCTCCTCCCAGTTTTGTGTCATGTGCAAACTTGCTTAGTATCCCTTCCAATCCTGTGTCCAAGTCATTTATGAAGATGTTGAAGAGTACAGGCCAAAGATGGAGCCCTGTGGAACCCCACTAGTGACAGGTCACCAGTCTGATGTTACCCCATTCACTATTACTCTCTGTGCTCAACCCGTGAGCCAACTGCTCACCCACTGCAACTGGCTTCCCTTGATCAGCTAGGTGGGTTACCTTGTCATAAAAGGAAATCAGATTTGACATATTTGAAGATGAGAAACTCCCAAGTGGCCTACACCCCATCACATCCACAGCACACAAAGATCACACTTCTCCACTTCTCTGAAGAGAGAAAAATTCAGAGGAGAGAGAAGGTGGGCCCCTTTAACAGAGAGACATAATTAACCATTCCAACAATTTATCAAGGTTTCTCAGGCATTTCCAACCATGGCAATTTTAAATCAAGGTTGGATGCTTTATTTCTGAAATAAATGCTCTTGTTCAAACAAGAATTATTTCAGGGAAGTTTCATAGTATATGTTGTAAAACGAGGTCAGACTAGATTATCACAGTATTCCTTTCTGGCATTATAATCTATGAATCTATAAAAGAGAAAGGATTTAATTGATGAAGTTTAGCCCCATTAGCCCCTCATTACCAGATGACATTGTCATCATTACTCTCTGACTCCGAATGACTATAGATCCAAATTCAACCTTTTCTCTCCCATTTTATATCTATGATATACACACATGGTTTCAAGGGATTATAAAATCCACCCTTTACCTTTTCCCTGCGTAAGTACATGCAAAACATTACAGATTTCAGAATTAACCTATTTGCAGGGCTCTGACACTTTTTTTTTCCTCAAAAGGAGTGGCTTTTTTCTCAGTAGGTTTTCAAAACAAATGAAAGGAACATTGAATCAGACTGAACAAGGACATCCAAGGATTGCTATGATTGGGGGGGGTGGTAAATGATGTGCAAAAGCCATGCCCAGGTAGACAACATAAGTTTACTTTTTCTTAGCCCAGTGACAATCTTAAACAGACCCCTCATCTGGATATGGAGATGATGATAACACTGCTATGAGGGAATAATGATTTATGAAAAGTCTTGTTGAAGCCTGGTTTGGGATATCATGTAAATTCTGAGCAGCAATTTTCTTACATACATTTCTAACCCCCTCCCCCCCCCAAGTTTGCAAAAGAAACCAGGAATAATTGAAAGCCTTCAGACATTCCATTAATTTTATAGTTACTCGTATCAAGTCATTCCAATTAATATCTGTGGCATTCACTTTTTAACTACTCCTCCTTTCCAAATTCTGTCCTCAGACAAGAAACAGCACTTAAGAAACTGGACTGTAGTGGAGCAGGTATTTCATCTGGCATCATTACAGGCAACAAAGGAAAACAATCTGTTGAGTTCACTTCTGTTTGGATTGGCCTGCTGCTGAAGAACTACTGCAATTTAGGAATATCTGAGACATGTGAAGTATAAAAACAGAGAAAATGCAGATGAAATAGTGAGTTGACAGAAGTCAAAGGCAAAGCTGGTCATTTTATTTCATTCCAAGCATAGTCTCTCTCCCACCCCATTTCTTCGTTTCATAGTGCAATTTTTATTTTTACTAGATAAGAATGATTAAGCGCAAATGCACAAATATATTTCTAAAATGTTGAAACCAAGGTTTATGGAGACAATTCCTTCAGGTATAGATGGACCTGTCTTCAACACCTGAAACAAGAGGTTGAACCTTCCTGATGCTCAACAGCAGTCAGCACTGGGTGCCTCATCTCCACGGCTGCCTCAGCAACAGGCAGCTCTACAACAGGGTGCATTCACCAAATGGAGGACACACATCAAAAGCCTTGTCTTTATTTTTCTCTTTTCCAAATTATAAAGGCTCTTTCTCTCTTTCTCAAATGGGCAGCTGAAGAATGAATCCGTGCCCCATTTTCAACAGTTTGCTTCTCAGAAGAACAAAGTAAAGAAAGATATTTATAGCTCAAATCTAAAGTAAACCATACCTGAGAGGCCGGATTAGACAAAAGTCCTTTTTTATCTCAGGTTTTTGCTACAGATTAGGGAAGATTAAGACAGCATCCTGTTCTCACTGTCGTCTGAATGACTGCAGCAAAGTGGAAGTTTTAGCAGACTCCCATTAACATGAAAGGCCAGCAGTGCTTAAAGGTAGGCACAAAAGAAGTTTTTCTACCAGCCTGTGACACTTCCCAAGAGCTGACAACAGAGAGAGTTCAAAACAAGTAGTTTGGGTTAATAGTGTACTTGCATGTAAATACATAAAAGCTTCAGTGCCGTAAAGCTAATTTAAAAAAGGACATTTCTCTTTATAGTTCCCCTGAGTATAATAGAAACTATGATATTCTTTCTACCATAATGTACGTTTCATTAAAGAGCTGGAGCTATAATTGTCTACATCAGTACATGGCAGCAGACTGGATAAATTGTCCACATAAATTGCTTAATACAACTCGGAGCCCCGTTCCAGAGAGCTGGTGACTCCTACAGCTGCATCAAAGAGTCCTACCTGAGTTTATGCCACTACCTGCAGCTCCACAGAGCATCGGGCGGACCCAGAACGACCCCAAAACCCATAAAACCACCTGATGCTGAACTCCACAAACACCACATTAAATATTTAAACGCATTCACTCCCTTCCACAATGGTCACGACTATGCGCCAGTAATATTGAAGATTTATCTGAAAGTTATGCATATGAAGTGATATGCAGGCTATTATCATTCTTAATAAATCAATAAAGTCAACCGAAAAATTAAACTGAGCATGTTTGGAACATTTGACAGCAAATAAATTTCGGTCTCTTAAGTGTGTCACTTTCATTGCAATTTACTGCCTAACCTACAAGAGGGTTAAATCAGAAAAGTGAACAGAGCAAGAGAAGAGGTCTCAGAAAAGGAACTACAATGCATCGAATTGCAATTTACCAGTAAATCAGCAGGGCAGAAGGAAATATTTGTCCTAACAGGGCTGTTACATTTTTTTTAAGCCAGTTTTGTCTTGAACTTCAAGCTAATATTCATTAATGGCAATTTTAGGACTGTACTAAAATATAAAATATACTACAAATGTAGATATGTAATTTCAGTGGTTTAAGGTTTCTGTGCATTATTCCTCATAAAATATGAATGCTCTTATCAACTTAGTAGGTAGGATGCAAAGTATCTCCTTTTAAGCTGAAGAGGAAAGAGGGAAATCTCAGAGACAACATGTAGACTCAGCATTCTCCCAACTGAGTTTTTTTATCTTAACCACATTTTGACTTTCTACAAGATAGCTTTGCATGAAGGATTTAAGTTTTCCCATTTTTTTCATCCTGCAGCAAAAAAGAGAATAGAATCATTTAGACGTAAGGTCTCTGAAATCCTACACGAATGCAGCAACGAATAGTGGGCCCTCATACACAGCACTTATATAAACATATCTATAAGAATATTATCTCAGATAAATACCTCTGCTGAACACATGAAAGTTTGCTGTTGTTAGTCCACAGTGTTTTAAGCCAGAGAGCTGTAACAAAGTAGGCAGCATATGTAGCACATTCATATATACCAGGATATTAAATGCTGTTTCGTGAGCGCTTTTATGAGCCTCTGTATTCCCTGACCTCTTTTGTGGAAGTTATCGCTGTATTAGATGTTGTTGAACATACTTGATATGAAAGCATTGTCTGTTTGCTACCAGTATCTAACGAGTATCTCCCCCAGAGTTGCCAGCAAGGTGCTGATTAATTAACTGAAGTAGTGAAGCTGAATCGTACAACAGCTGTTTTGAGAATTGTCATTACCTCAGTCTCTTTCCCCATATATTCACTCCCTCACAGTGCTACCACTAAATTGTAAAATTGGGAAACTCTCCATTGCTCCTACCTTTACTCGTCCACACTCCATACCAAAGGAAAGGGCAGTTGGTCAAGGGTTATTTATAAAAAGAGAAGGGAAGCAAAGAAAGGACGGAGAAGAAGATGATAAACTTCCTGGAAGTCACAGCTCTGCTGTCACTTGTCAATGGCAGCTGACAATAGATGGTCCTCCAGGCAGAATGTCAGAACAGGAATCACATATATCCTCTGCTGATTGAGAAGTTCAGCAGTCTGACAGCCCTTCCCTGGGACCACTCTGTGTCCCAGGGAGGCAGCTCGGCTCTCCAGGCTGGCAGTGCCGCGGATAAGGCCACCTAAGCAGCCACAGCCCACTCCCACAGTGTAATAACACTTGGCAGAGGATCCCAACCTGTGGACCTCAGCTGCCCCGCCAAATAAAGATGATTATTTGGGAGAGTATAATCTGTATTAAGTGGCAGACGGAGGGGTGGGGGAAAGTGTTGATAGGACACGCATTTCTCATTAAAACACACGGGACAGGCTTTCTGCACTTGAGGGAGCTGCAGATTTCAAAGGAGAAGGCGCGATGACTATTTTTTTTCATTATAGCCTGAGAGAAATTAATGCAAGGCAAAGTTTGGCATACTGTCTTTGGGCTGATCACCTGATCAACCTGAGTAAGCTCTGCTTATTCCACTTGACATGCTCTGCCGTGACACGCTAGAGATCGAAACGTTAACACCAGCTGCATCTCTAACTGCTACTCTCTGCAATTTAATTTAATATTATGCTTCTTTACATGGGCCTCGCTTTATTATGCTTGAGAATTATGAAGACTGGAAATTACACATGTGATTAAACACCATCTAATCACTCCATGTACTAAATAAGCCAAAATGCATTGGAAAATAGATCAGGTACAATTTTGGTGTGAAACAAATGAATGCAGGAATGTACCGCATTGATATAGATGAAGCATCTGCCTCGTGATAAAATTAAGTCTTGTGACAGAAATAAATCACTGTAGGGGAGAATGCAAACCATTATCCAATAGGATTTTTTCTTTTCTTCGTATGTGACGGGAGTTATTGGATTCCCTGATGTTAGACAGCCAAGTGCATCCATGATATGATGATAAATCAGGAAGGCTACACGATTTGAAATTTAGCAGCTATTTATTTTTGAGATGTTAAGATAAAGGAAAAACTACTTTGATTTCTGCAAGTAACTATTAAATTGGGAATCTCCTTTTCTGATAATCTGATTCTCTGTTACTCTGTCATACCATCAAACAATGCCAGCAACCAGCAGTGGGCAGAATAGATTTTGGACTAAGATGAATACGGGAACCACTTATCTTTCTTTTTTCTTTTCCAATATTCACAGTTTTATCTAAAGAACACCATTTAAAGGTTACTGTTGACATAAGAATGTACAGTTCTTATTACATTTTCATTTTTGCATGAATATATACTTAAATGGAGGCAAAAAAAAGGTTTTTGTTGCTACTTTCCACATTTGAATGAAAAAATCCATATGCTATGTTAAAAATACAGAATAAATAATGGAATTTCAGCATGTATAGTGGTTGATAAATGTGATTCACAAAACATACCTTCATGTTTTAATAGCTTTCCATTGTTAGAAGCATGCTATTAATTAGTGGAAAAATGGATTCATCTATCCAGGATGTACTTGTATTTCTTGCTTTTAACCCTTTTTTCACTATCGTAACATTTGGCTATTACCTCAAAATATATTAGCAAGTGCTGGAAGGGATGTGATCGAGGGAAAATTGCTAAGTAGGATTTCTGTAGGTGCATTCTTAAGCAATCCTGTGGGGAATATCACTTAAACAAAACAAGAATCACGATTATATAAACTATGATTAAAATGCAAACGAACAGGTGAAGGTAAGGAGTATCAGTAACAGCACTGACAAGCACAGTGCCAATTCAGTTGCCTTTGGTGGAAATACAGCAATAACTTAAACCTGATGGTCTTGCAGGTAGGCAGTGATGTCACCCTTTGGGCACAGTGTCAGATCATGGATGTTACCATGAAGGCACTTTCTCCAAGTGGCCTCTCTGCAGCCTGACCCGAGACAAGCTGTACTGGGAGGGAGGGGGGAGGGGGGAAAGCACTGAATGTTGATCGCTTGTAATTATGGTAATCTCCATCAGAAGCTTTAACTGCTCTAAACTCTGGTTGTCTTCAGACAGACCTAACTCCATGAGACAACAACATAAAAGCCATTACAAAACCATAAACTGCTCCTGCTGGGCATCAGCTTTAACGAGCCTGCGGAGCACAGACACGGGCACTCCACGCAAGGGAAGGAGATGCCATAACTCTGTTACAACCTGACGGGAGCGATACCATCAGTAAAGCCGGGCTGTGCTGCAACACAGACCGAGCTTAAAATCACAGGCTAACCAGGAGTGTTTCCCCGCAGATGAAGCAAGGAAAAGCCAAGTTATTTCTAATTACCAGTGTTTGGGAAGCACTGTGCTGAGTGGGTGGAAGCTACTTATTATTTGACATCTTCTGGCTAACAAGGACATGGTAACTGGCACTTGCTGATGTACCTCTAGGAAGGGAAGGCATCGGAGCAGGCAGCTAAGCATCCTGCAAACAACATATGTATAAAACCCCAGTGCACACAGTGTTCTGCAAGAGACATGAAGGAGGAAGAGAAGACAGAAGACAAAACTTTGTGGGGCAAATCAAAAAGGCAGTTATTTGGAGCCATGGATCTAGGTGGGCTATGGGACTGAGATAAATGAGTCAGCAACACAATCAACCAGTATTGGACTGCGAGGGGTAACATGCCTCCACCAGAAGCACATCAGCCATCCAAGGCTTAGACAGCACAGCAGGAGGTTGCATCCAGGAGGAAAGTTTTTCCCAATTTTCCAGCACTCAGGTAAATTCAGAGTAAGGTAGTGGGTGGGCTATAAGGCTGCTCTGCATCCATCCAGCCAGGAGACAACTCTAGTCTCCTGGTCAACAACCCAGCACAGTATGGGGTCCTTGACACCCACTGTTGACAAAAGCAGGCTGTTTAGACCACGTACCACAGCTAAAAGCCATGATTATTATTTTAAGGAAGAAGTGGACTTTTTCCATCCGTGTCTGCAACCTTTTACCTCTTCAGCAATATTTTAGCAGGCAAGTTTGCCAGATGTGCTCAGAAAGAGCAAGTTTTAAGTGACTAGAGTGTAGAAGTTCATCCTATTTGTATCACAACAGATGTAAACCTTCCAACAACCTCATCAGGTAACTGTTATTTCTACCCTGAAATAGCGGCCTGCCCCCAAAAGACAAGACACTTAAGAGTTTCAACACCAAAGCCAACAAGAGTTTTGGACCTGAGGAAGCAAGAGTAATGCCTGATGTATCTGTAATTATCTTTCTAAAACACACACAGCTCCCAAAAATACTGTTCGTGTTGTTGCAATACAGATGTTGAAATCAAGTGTTCAAAAAGGCAGGGAACACAGAGCTCAAATAGATTCTTCAACCTTACTTTTGTCTCCGTGCTTATGCCTTTAAATAATTTCTATTTCTTTAATTAAATTAATAAACACCATTAAGAAATCTCAACAGGAAATACCACAGGTTGACACAAGAACATTATTATCATGCAGAGTTTCACACAGAAAAAAACACAACAGTGTAATGGGAAACACTGAGATTTTTAACTCATGTTTGCTTAAAACAAAATTATTCCACCTCATGGGGTTTTGTGTGTTTTGATTGTGGTTCTTCAGCTCACTCCACCAACTACCCCTTGCGGTCACCTCTTGTTACTGCACCACCGTGAGCCCCGGTGAGAGCCCCAGCCCAGCCAGCTGCAAGGAGATGGAGTCATGTTGCCATGGAGCCATGCATGGGGTCATGCTGCCATGCCATTCAGCCCCTAGGGTTCCCTCCACTCTGCCTCCCCTTACCATTGGCAAATTCCCATGAACACAAAGCCAACTGACTTAGAGTCCTCTCCGAGCCAGAATGGGGGAGGCAGTGTTGACCATTGAAGAGTTCGGACTTCCACATCACTTCGAGACCTGGGCTAGCAGGATATTATAAACACAGACAGCCTACAAGTCCTACACCACCAGATAAACCAGTTCCAAGACCTCTCTTACATACACTAAATTTAGGTTTCTAGCTCAGGAGCAAAGATGTGTTTTATTGCAGACTCTTAATTTAGATAGCTTAGAGTAAAGCTCAGATGGAAGACTGGATGGTGAAATGGGCCATGGTGGAAATTGGTGTGAGATAACCTTTTTTATCCACTATGATCAATATATCAATGGAAAAATCTGAAGAGCAAGAGGAGAGAAGATGAATACATGCATAGCAAATTGCATTTCAAATTATTTCCACAGAAAGTTTAAGACTAAATTTGTTTTAACACTCATCTATAAAATCAGGGCATAAAGTAACCAGTATTTTATCACCAAGAGCATTCAAGTTTGGTTGCCCTTCAGAAATGAGGAAGATCAGACTATAATAGCTTTATATGTGAAAACAGTCTTTGATTGACAGAATCTAATCATTTGAAGGGCAGCAAACCCACATTAGGAAAGCAGAATTCTCTGTTCAAGTTCTGGCTTGCAACATCTATTAGCATCTTAACATTTGCCTGTATGAGTTTTTGCTAACTGAACATATTATTATTCTGTTACTGTGGCAGAAAAATAGCGACCTTTCTTTCCAATGATAAAAATATGCGGGTACTTTTCCTGTAGTTTATATATCTTATACCATAGGTCATTTTTAAAGGGTTTTCTTTTTTAGGTCCCACCATTTATCTTCTCATTCTGAGAAAAAGCTAGTTTGTTTAGCACAACAAGACCTTCACATAACTTTCCGGTATCAATTATTATAGCGACAGAGCAACTCCCGTGTGAAAGGTTTCCTGTAATGTGTCTTGTGCAGACAAATAAACACAGGAAAAAAAAAGACAAAGTACACATAACCTTCTTTCTGTCTATCTTACAAAAAAACCTAAAAGCAAAGAGAATTAATCAGTAGTTTGATCGTAGAAACAAAGCCTTGTACTGGCAACCCAACATTAACATTATAAAACTGCAAACCAAAAACATATGAAACAAGAACCATGACAAAGCATGTTTTTTCAAAATGATTTGGGGTGTGGGATTTTTTCCCTAAATGTGTATAATAATAATAAGAGTAAAAGGAACCTATGCAGAATCTTGTGTACACGAAGAGGTGTTGAGACTGTGGAGAGGCTGTTTCTTATGGTGTGTTTTCTGCTGTGGGCTTTGTCCTGATGTCCCCTACAAAGCATAACTGAGTACAAGTGTCTCACCCTGGGAGAACAAAGGATTTAGGATGACTGCACAGAAATGAAACTCTATTTTAAATCCAATCATTATCCCACAATATCAGCCCTTCCAGGCTGACATGTGCTCTCTACATCAGGATTCACCAAGAAGAAACCAAAGAAAGGTGAGGGCATCTGCCATAGCCCAAGTTGCAGGAAGCACAGAGACTCCCACCTCAGGAGAACACCAGAAGATATTACAGACTGGTTTTGTGAAATAATACTGGGACATTGCAGGTTTGGGACAACAGCTTGAAACCCCAGTGCCACAGAGCCCAGAGGTTACCCAGAAACGTAGAGCCCGAGCAACTGTGCTGGCTTTGTGGCATACATTTCATGTGGAACATGCTGCAAACTCTACCTTTTAGAACAATTATTGCCTTTTAAAGGACAATTATGTATTATGTATGATGTATAATTTATTCCGGAGGTTACTGGTTTATAAAAGAGTCGTGGGCAAACTGCCAAGTTATCGTCTGAACTGTAGTTATGAGTAATAACAAGGGTTATAATTTACATTCGTACTCTGGTTTTAAGTTAATGAGCTATCCAGTATGAAACCCAGCACTTGGCTTTTTGTTTCTGTGTCTTCTCATATTCAAGAATACAGCTTAGTTTTATAATTTGCCTCTTAGACATGTGGCACCCTGAATACCTTTGACTAAACTGTCAGGGGAGTGACCATTTGCCTGAACAGAGAAGTCACTGTGTGCTTACCCCATGGCTCTTACACACAGAGCTTGACATTTGCACTTGCTCTGGTCAAAGACAAAATACTACCAGGACAACAGGAATATATCTTCTTCATCACAAAAAAAAAAAAAATTCTTTCTCTGCAATATATCCACTTCCACTTGTCCCCCAGCCACGAGGACAAGGTGCTTCACAATGCAGCATTTCAACCAGAGTGCTGCTCCTCAAGTAGCCTGGCACCCAGCTGAAGCACTGGGGATGAGCCACGTCCTGGTATGGGACTAACAGAAGTGCAACTTTCTGGCCTAGGGGAGAGAATGCCAGTGATGGAGCCATGCTCTCACGTGGACTCAATCTTCCCCAGCTGACCAGATAGTTCATTTATATTAGAAACCTGGAGTACAGGCTTTCAAGTTGCGATGAGGGATTGGGTAACACCTGGGTAAGGTGTCTTTTCCTTTTTGGCAACAGAGCAATAAAATAGAGTTGAACACCGAAAAGGAGACTGAAATCAAGGAAGTAACGGATTCACTGAGCTCAACTGAGAACATTAAGCGACAGAACTGATGGAAAGGACAAGAACAGAAGGGCAGAAAATACATAAAGGCTTGTTGTTAAGAGGGCTACTTTATGTCTGTCACCAGAGAATAATTTATAAATCCTGAGCCAGACTTTGTTGAATGTAAGCCTGGCGGGATCACCAAGCTTAATTTGCTCTTCATACCCATGGCACTGCTAATGGTAGCCCAGTGGTACCTCTGATTCCCATAAGAAACCTGTAATCACTTCCTCTTCCCCTAGAAAAAGTAACAAATTATTAAGTCCTTGGCACATACAAAAGAAGCAATAATTAGATGATGCCATGCCTGGACTTTTTGTCAGTGATCTTCCAGTCATGGTTGTAAAGTGCTACTGTGGAGCCAAGTATTAATTATCTCAAAATTAGTGCTTGGTGATGGACCAAGTCTTTTCTCATCCTAACTCAGTACCTCCAGTATACTGGTATGGAAGAAGTAAGTCCAAAGATCAGTTAAGAAAAGGACAGTGGAAGTAAGCATGGCTCAATTTTCACTGGAAGTTTTGCTGGATCACTTGATTTTTGCTTGTTCCCCTCTCTCAGGCCTTGCTTCATCCTCTCAATCGGAGGACTTGGCTGACCTACCTGAGTCAGGATAAGGGAAACTGGGGGCTCCCACTAAACCAAGGAGAGCCAGCTGCAGAGTGTGATTCTTTCCAGCTGAAGACCTAAAGACAGCTGTGCAAGTACCACATTCTCTCCACTGATTACTCAGGGACATAAAGACTGCTCCATGGTGAGATGGACCCAGGTTTGCCATCTTTCCTTTCAAAACTGTTGAAGTCATCATCTCTAAGCTGGAGGTAAGAGCTGTGTCTCAGCCTTTGCTCACATTAAAGCAAGAAAATAACTGTTTCAGCAACTATCTCAGGGGAAGAGGCAGATGAACGCTGGAAGTGGGATTCACCCCTACACAACAACAGGCTTTCTACTCCAGCTTTCACAGTGCTGTGGCAGCCCTGTGGACCCATGGCAAGCCCAAGAATAATGCTGAGGCACTAGGAATGCACACCCTTGGCTCAATCCTCCCTTTGTTTTACACTTTCACAACACAAGGTGAAGAGAGGAACCTGGATGCTTTCTTCTGCAGTGTGTGTGTTCCAGAATAAATCTCTTTCACACTGTTACTGGATTACCCACTGGCCTTTTTGTCTAGCAAAGCTTTATGAGATTTGCTAGTCACTGCTGCTGTATTTCCATGGGACAAAACCTTCTCTTTCTAAGCAGCCTTCTAAAAGCAATGCAGTTATTTTAGAGTCCTATAATCCAGGTATGAGAACAGGGGAAAAAAGGATTTTCCTGAAGAAATGAAGGGTCACAAAACTTCCAGAAGATGAGGTCAAGGGCTTTAGGTTTAAAGCACTCACTAAAAAAGTGTTTTATCCAAAATATTTTTCTCTGCTTGCTAGGTTTTGAACACAGATTCTAAGGCTTTAGAGGTTTCTCAAGACTCTTACTAATACTGCCCCACACAGTCCAACATCATTAAATACCCACCAGAAACCTGGAAAATACTTCCAGACTGGAACCCCAGCTCTTACTCTATGCTTGAAAAACGGTGCAGCAATGACAGAGATCTACCAAAGAGCTAACACATTCCCTTGGCGTCATCACTGCCCTGGGAGATGCAGAGCTTGCCAGACGATGCACCCTGAGGCTATCAGCCTCACAGCTCAGTCCCATTGCACCAGGTCTTAGTCCTGCTCACTGCTGGTGCTGCTGTGGGCATCCTCCAGAAAGCCCTTTACGAGAGGAAGTGCTATGCCTGACAATACGCACATGAAAGGTATAGTGGACACAGTCAGTACTGGGCTAACATATCTCTCTCTCTAGATGAACCCCAGCTGCTTCAAAGGAAAGGAGGAAACTACTACATGATGGAAGGACATGATGAAATCTGGGAGCAGTAATGAGAAGGAAATCATGGAGTGAGGGAGGGGAAGGGTGCCCCTGAATTTTGCAAACTGACGGTGTCCAATAGGACTGCAGCTGGCTGCTTCTACAACAGAGAAGCCCTGACGCTACTATCATTTATTTGGTTTCCTGAGTAGTACTTGCTTGAGAAACAGGGTGTCTTAAATAGTTCCCTGATGGTCCTCCCACTCCATGCTGGCTACTGCTAGAGCAGCAGAGAATCCTGCTCTGTATTTCTGATGTTTATTTTTAAAAGATAAGAGAAACAGAAACGCTCAAATGATTTGTTTTGGCAAAAAAGGCTTACTCAGTTGTTAACTGGTGCTTTTTAAACATACACATAGAAAAATTTCTAGATTAGAATGAGATAAATATACACAATCTATATTAAACTCGACTGCTTAGCTTTTGTTCCTCATCACGCAAGAAGCCTGTATTCACACATACATGTGCAATACATGACACTGAAAATGAAATAAAAAAATGTGACATAAATTCCTCCCACGATAATTGCATTGTGGAGATGTATTAGAACCCATCTGATCCCCAGTCCGCTTAGCTATAAAAGCAATGCGGTTCATTAGTCACCCTTCTATGCTACTCAAATTACAATATAGGAATTTTTATGTCACTTACATCACTCCTCTTTAGACAGTTTTAGCAGGAGCCCACCTAAATACTAATGTCCTCCAGTGACGCTCTTTATTACCCTAAACCAGCTACTGTGCCTGACTATATCTGACTGTCATCACTCCCAAAAGCAGGGCCAGCTGCAGAGTGATGCCGCTCTTCCAGAAACTCATTTCAAACCACTACAGAACATTTTGCTACTTTTCAGCCTCAGCAGCTCCATAGGACCTTGCCTTTGATTACCCAGGATGTCCAGATCAAGCTCTTTGTTAAGTTCTTACATGACTAGTTTAACTTGGCTTGGGGGTCAAAGAAAGAAGATACTTAGAGAACAGCTTTAAAACCTCACAAGGAAGCAGGTTTGGTTTCTGTAATTAAGAGTACCCTGATACTGCAGCTCAGACTTTGCTGGAAGGAAGAAACACAGCTCAGGGGTAAATGCAGACTTTACATCCAGTCTGTTGGAGCTGCTTAAGCTTTTTGTGACTGATGTTCAGCCTCAGCAAAGATGCCAAGAAACAGAGGTAGCTTTATAGATCACCCCATGGGGTACTGCCCTTTCAGGGGAAGTGTCCTGAGCTTCTCAGAGCAGAGGAAGACGGTAAAGAAAAACACAGGAAGGTGAATGCTTTCTAAGTGATGATACTGGCATAGTGATTGAAGGAAAGCACTTGCCCTCTGGATCTCAGTGGTACCCACTGAATGCCCTTTGCTGGTGCTGGTATTGCCCACCTATGCCAGCAAGTGCTGCTGCTTCTGAACCTCTGCCTGGTATAAGCCTGGCTGCCTGCTTGCATCTGGGACAAAGATAAAACAAGCTTCCCTGCTCTTCTAGAGTAGCAGGTTGTTCTGCAGTACTTTTAGACTACCCCAAATTTCCCTATTTCAATAATTCTGTGCAATTGAGTTTGAGCTGCTGGGATAAACACCTGAAATTAAACCATTTTCAGGTTCTCTCCCTCCTCATGGCAGTGAGCTCTGTATCCATGCCTCTATAAGATGAAGAAAAAAACAAGATTGAGCAAAGTGTTTAAAATGTCACAGGTTACTTTTTTCATATTTCTACACAGATCTGAATGCTTTGCAAGGTGTAACCAGGCTTCTCCCTCACCCCGATTTTTGAAAACTTCAATTTAAAGAGAGGGGAAGGAAATCATGCCTAACGCTGCCCCTAAATGTCAGTCAACCTTAAGACTAGGGAACCGGTCCCTGCTTTTCAAATGTCAGTAAGACTTCTCATAAAAAAAACATGGGTGAGATGTCTTTATAGTTCACATGCTGTATGATCTCATTTTCAAATGTTTCTGATCTTTCCTTTCTTTGCCGGTTTGGCTGTCAGAGTAAACCAACTCACAGTTCCCTCCCATCTGCAGCTCCATCATAAAAACAGTCATGTGCTCCCTGATATCTCGATCTTTTAACACTGGCTTTTTTTCTTCTTCTCCCTTCCCCTCTCATTTTAGACAATACCCTCAAGTTAGCTTTAACACGTCAAAAAGAATGCCATAAAAGTAAACAAAAGACCCAGGACTAAAATTGAACATAAAAGTTGTCGCAGATATTGTTTCTTGACAAATAGCCTTTCCAAATATCATAAATTGTCCAAAACATCTTAAACCTTTACTCTACATCACCATGTAGGACTGCAAAGGGAATACAGCCAAGGAACTGTAGGCTAATTGAAAAATCATTCACTTGAGATACAGTAAGTATCGTGCTCCAGTTCTGTGAAAGTATACAGAAACTTGACACAAGTGGCATCCTCCATGAACTAAGCAATTGACTAATCAGCAAACTCAAAAGGAAACCAATCTGTTTTTTCCTCCTTTGCATTGCTGAATTTGCATTTAATAATTCATCTGAGATTTAAAAAAAAAACAACAAAAAAACCAAAAAACCCCAAACCAAACCAAAAAAAAAACCAAACAAAAAAACCCAACAATACAAAACAACAAAAAAACCAAAAAAAAAACCCCCACAAAACCCCACAAAAAACCCACAAACAAACAAACAAAAAACCAAAACAAAAACCCAACCCAAAATGAAAACAAACAAAAAACCAAACAAAAAACCAAACCAAACGAACAAAAAAACCAAAACCACAAAAAAACCCCTTTGAGATACATTGGGGGGCACCAATTCCTTCCCTGCCTCCAAGACTGCTGCTTCTCAAAAAGAAAACTACAGTATTGACTGGTAAAGCTGGTATAAGGACCCAGGAGCTGCTATTTCTAAAGCCCTATTATTCAAAGATCGTTATCAGTTTTCCATTAGCAGGAGTAAGTAAAAGCTTTTCTGTATAACTGACAATGTTATTTTGGGGGAAGGGGAAAGAAGGTTCAATATTGTACTGCAAGAGGTATCCTATCGATCCTGACTTTTTGTAAGATTTTTGTGCTTTTTTTTCTTGAGGCCATTTAGCATTGACTTTGCCCATTATTAATTTTACAGTCAGAAGGAGCTTCTGGATTTTACAGCTTCAGTACAAATGGAAACACCTGTAGAAGTTGTTATTTGGGTGATATTTTTAATATTCTGCACTCTGTCCCCTGAAATCCCATTTAGCAGATTTAGTATATCCCTCTATACTACAAAAATATGTCAGACACATTTCAAGCTCTGTCCTTCCACTGGGCTCATGATGCAGTGAAAGCAGGCTGTGATGTCACAATTCCCAAAAGTCTGTTCTGTGCACTAACAGCAGTTACCTTCAGACTCTCCTTTCATGCCTCAGTAACTGAATTTTTCACTGTCACTAGTTGCCTCATCCTTCTACTCCCTTTGAAGCAGTAGGTGAGCACACATACTCTCGGACATGTATTTCTCTGCCTTGTATTGGGATAGTATAAGTGTAATTGTATTCAGAGAAATACATCACACTGTCCATTTTGAAATCCCTTTGTAAATAACATCAGGGATATTGACATCATCTTCAGAAGATCCTTCCATTATCTCTTTTGGATGATCACAGCATGGGTCATCCTCCCTATCTATAGCAACAAGCTGCTAACATGACAAGACAAAATACCACATTTTTGAAGGTTCAGAATCAACTATTGATAAGGTAATTCCATTTAAAGCTCTGTATGCTTTCTGTCTTGCACTTTAAAATATATATATAGAAATGTACAGCAAACTCTATTAAATAGCCATAAAAAAAAATCTACTTGGACAACCTCCAGAGAAAGAATACTCAATACAGACACAGCTCAAGTAAACAAACAAAAGAAGCCTCAGCAGGAAAATTCTATTAAAAGCACCGATTTACATCACGGAGCATCATACTGCTTTTTTCTCATTGTACAGTTATTAGGTATAGTGAGAGTCAGGAAAAGAGACAGATGAAAAAGGAAGCAGAAAGAAGAACTGGATGGATGAGGGATATGCAACAAACATTAGGGCAAGGAAGAACAACCAGCCAGATGATGGCCACATCCAGATTGCAGGACCTGGGAGGAGGCTTGATTCCAGTTTGAAATCAGCTCTCTTTCCAGGTATATGAATAAAAGCCAGTGAGGTTTCATAGTGTAAAGCAACAAGGACAGTCCCACAGCTCCCATAAGAAAATCCTTATGCAGCTCAGATGTATTCATTGTTTATTTAGGCAATAGAAAGTTTCCCGATTAGAAATGTTTCTAGAGATTCAGCAGTTGCCAGCTCTGTAATTAGCTAGGGTGCTTGAAATACTGCTTTCCAAGCTGTGGTCCACAGATCCCTCTTAATTTCCATTTCTAAGGACTTTAGGAATGATTACTACCAAAGCTGAGACTATTAGTTGTGGTCTTAATGAAGATATGGTTTCTACGAATAGGTTAATATATCCAGTAGAAATATTTCACAGGTCTTCATATTACGGATGGCTAAAGACTATCAAGGTCTAGAATTCACAAATTTGTTTACTCATTCATTTTGACTTGCAAAAACTCAAACAAGTCTGTTCAAATGCAGCACCTGAAATTATATTCTCAATTCTCTGGAATATCATTTGTTCAGCAATTTCTTGCTTTTCGTTCTCCATGAGGTATATTTCCTCCCCTTTTCCAGGCCATTACCCTGCAACTCTGCCTGTTGGTACTCCTGGACTCCAGAGAATTCCCCACATATCACAGGGGTTTCATAGCACCGGCTCTGACATCCCAGGATTTGTTTGCTGCCGCAGACACTGAATGAAGTGTTGGATTAATAAAATAGTAGTTATTATTATAAGTGTTGAATGTTGAAACAACAGCAGCTGGGGTACATTTGGGCCTCTGAAAAAGTTGCAACAGATGTCTACAACTAGACCACCAAAAATACAGGCCATTTTTTAAATAATGAAATCTAGCTTTCTGTGCGCTGCCTTGCATCAGCTAAAAATTCATAAACTTCTGTAACCTGTTTCAAAATGTATGGATGGAAAAACAGACACAGGACAAATTTTAAACTGTGCATTTCATGATGAGCAATCATCATCATCCTTCATGGGAGAAACCTTGAGAAACAACAAAAATGGGAAAAGATATCCCAAACTCCAAGCCCTGTTCTAGCTCACCCATGTCTAACTGCACCAAGGCCCTTAGGATGCATCTTCCCAGCAGGGGACATCTGACTCCCAAGGAGAGACAAAAGAATCCATCCCCGCTGTCTCCAGGCTGTCCAGCTCTCATATTCAGCCACTGAGACAAACAGACTGTATTTGTCCTCTTTTTTTCCTTCTGATGTCATTAAAAATGAAGAAAAATCAATACAATTAAATACAAAAATACAGAGAAGGAAATTACAAAATATAATGCTAAATATTTAAATAGACAGTGCTGACCATGAAGATGTTTAAGGTTTTATTATTCCCAGTTGAGAGTGTAAATGGATTGGTTACTTGCACAAGACAAGTAACAGAATGGTCTTAACTTGGCAATGCAAACTGGTAACTACAAATAAAACAAGAACAATAACTCAATCATATCCAGATTCATCCTGATTCACGGTTTTCAAGCTGCAGCAGTTTCCGACCTGAATATCCAGATGGAAATAAGCCACCAAAAATTGTGGCTTATTAAGAAACCATTGTGCTTGGGCAGTCTCTTACCCCAGGTGACCTAAAGGAGTTAAACACACCTGTGCCCCCAGCCTTCCCAGGCAAGTGCTGTAATGGGCTACGTGGAGCATAATACAAGGACAGAGAAACACCACCAAATATTTGTTATGCCTAAAATTTATGTACATTTATCTAATCTCCAGTATAATACAGGCTGACAGTATAAACAGGCCAGCTGAAGCTAATCTGTGCATGTTCTTAGTGTATGTAAACAGTCTTTTCCTCGGTTTGTTTCCTTAAAGTATGGAGCCTGCAATTATCCCACACAGCTACAAAGGCAATGACATGCTACCTAATATTTTAATAATGATAAATTCAGTCCTGGTGACAAGGGAGTTTAAACCTGCCAGGCCATAAACTGCAGCATAAGATTTTCCAATAGACCCCAACAGAGATCTTTTGTCCTACAGGTTCACCCCTTTTAAACCCCTCTGCTTGTTCTGTCCCGGCCCCTCTCAAACACAGGATTCCTACTGCAGTTATTTTTTAAATCACTTTCCAAAGACTTCTCTTCGTACTAAATGAGATAAAATAATTCCACTATTAGAAAGACTTAATGTGAAACCTAGGACTTGAGAAGAGAAAAAAACAAAACAAAACCCCCAAAACTAAACCAAGAAGGTACAAGGCACATCTCTGCATTTCATTAACATTAAACTTCAAATAAACATCTGTGAAACTGTTGATACAGTCGATTGCACATCATCATCTTTGTGTCATGGTTAAATCATTGTATTTTGAGAGTACAACAGAAATCTAACTAGAATGGGAGATTCTTAAATTAAACAGCCTTTTCCTTCCACTCCTCTTCTGATAATTTTTCATGTTTTGACAAGAATAAAATGTCACCCAGATTTTCCTGGGACATTTTTTTTGTCTGATCTTCTCTGTTTAACTTAAAGTTTGACATGCCTGTAATATCTATTTAAAACTGTCTCTCCCTCAGTCTAATACCTCAGCCTTTAACAGATGGGTATTTTCTCCTGCACATAGTTACAGGCAAAGCAGCTAAGAAAAATACAGTGCAGATGGTATAGGTTGAAGTAGTGGTTGAAGCAGTGGTTCAGCAAAAATGAAGAGCAAAACTAACTAGTCACAAAAACACTTTAAAAATATAAAAGGAAGAAAACAAGGAAGACCCGGGATTAGGATGCTTCAGATGACATAAAGAGCTCACACTGTTGGTCCAAGCAAAGATTCAACTAGATTTAGCTATTTGGACCATGTCTATATGTTGAAGGTCAATCTGGGTGGTTGGCAATCACGTCTGAGCTTCATAGCACAGCTCTGGCATGAGCTCTCCAGCTGCAAGCTCACAGCTATTTTGCTGTGCCTTGATGCTCCAAACCTTTGCTCATGGCCCATGGAAACACACCTCATTGTTTTCTGTGCCAAGATACAGCAAGACTCCTTCCCCAAATGACTGTGTCAACCATGAAATAACCTGTATGTCGCCCAGAAAAACGGTGGCAGTAGAGTTGGGGGCTTGTTGGTCCTCAAGGGACACGGCTGGCCCCTGCATGGCAAAGCAGGCAGCCTCTGCTTGGAACCCAACCCTCAGCTGGGCATTCACCCTGTGCTTGCACCTGGGCAGACCTCTTCCTGTGAGGGTAGAAAGACAGTAGATTTAAAGGCAGAATAGGAGTAAGGATTAACAGAGCAGGGTTAATTAATAAACCAGAGTGGGGAACCAAGGGCTGGGTAATATTTGCATATAACTAACCTAACACAAATAATTTGGCTTACAAAGGTGGCTACTGGTTCAGTTGCAGTACTATGGAGATGTTGTGGTACATGCAATACCTGTTAGAGTGACAGCCTCCTGAAGGCTTCTCATCTGTGGTCTGTCCTTTTAAATATTCATGGCCTGCTTTCTCCAAACACACATGCTAGTCCAAATAACATTCATGTGATTGATGTAATCTCCAAAATTAAAAGGCATCCATTCACTGTGGCATGTGCTACATCTAACTTTTACCCAGGATGTGTCTATTTGCTCTCACATGAATACCAGCAGGAGATAAAACTAAAAGCAATAAATAGCTAGAGATGGAGTCCTAAAGAGGACTGGCAATGCAACATCCTGCCAGGATAGTGACCTTTTATTTTTCTAATGAAAATACAATAAAATGGCACTACAAAAATGTGAAATTGTCATTTTTAAAGCATTAGTATCTCCAGTCTCAATCACTAGGTGTACCACCCAGTGTTTTGTAAATTCACTGGTAGTCATCCCCAGTGCCATTTCAACCCTTACCACGTGGGCTCACAGCTTTCTGGCTCCCTGTGGGAATGGCAATCCTGAGTCTCACAACCAAATGTACCTAGGGAACCTATGCAGCACTAATCAGACATCTCTCCCTGTGCCTGTGAACAATGTCCCTGCTGCAAGGGGGACGTTCAGCCCCATCCCTGTTTTATGCTAAACATCCCTCTGGACGCTTCCACTGAAGGCTGCCTCATTGGTGCTATGGGTACAGTAGGAAATGGACTTAAGACCATATCTTCATTTTATCCAAACTGCTACAAAGCCATTGGGTTGTGGTAACTGATTCAGCTTGAATTCAGTCAAGGAACCTCAAGCGGAAAGTTTGTAGAGCCTGTTGCTGCTCCCCGCACCAACTCCAGCACTAGTTTTCGAGACCTGTATTTCTTGCACAGACCTGAATTTATTTCTTTGTAAATCAACAGCTTTGTGCTTACATAATCACAATAGCAGCACTATCATTATCAAGCTGAATTTCATGTGGTATGCAGCAAATTTAATGGCTGTTTTAATAAACATTACACTGGCTGGAAATTCTATAAAATAAACAATTTTTCAAGTTAAATATCCCTTTCTTATGTGCCAGGCTGCTAAGAGGGGCAAGCACACAGAAGCCTCACTACAGATCTGATTGCCATGAAGGGTCCTTCACTGCCTGCTGGAAAGGCAGGTGAGAATTAATTCAAGATGCAGAGGAAACATTAGCATCCAGAGCTGTGCCTTTCCCTGCGGTGTCCTTCTGTCCCTCCGTCTCTGGGCAGTTTCCTGCATGGAGCAAGCGGTTCTTCACCTCACTAATAATTCCAGCAACAAGGCCAACTGGAAAGGCTAAAAACTGGTGGAAATCCTGAAGCCATACTGCCTCCAAATCACACTGGCTAAATTTAGTTTGAATATTTATTCCAATACAGAGATGAAGAAGCAAAGAATGTGATGCCTTTCTGTTGTGAAGCTTTCCAGGCATTCCTCATCATTAATTTCTGACAGCATTTAAATGTCCTTTCTTCTGCTACTAAGTAGTATTATATATGAGGCTCGTTTGATACTTAGAGATTTATAGATTCATGCATAATGACATTTTTGGAAGGTTTTACAAAACCCTTCATTCTCTCGTCTTAACCAGACCCTTCCCAATAGAGCAGATTCAACCTGACTGCCCAACCCATTCTTCATGTTCTAGTCCAAAACTGACAAGACAAATGGAAAACAGAAGAAAGGATGGTGAAAAAGATCCCTTCTGGACATCTCTGAGAGCACTCTCTCCTGTAGTAAAGTAGAAGAAAGAAAGTAAGACAAGGCAAGCAGCTTTTATCCACTCTTGCAGAAAAATCCTGGCCCACAAGCAGACTGCAATTTATTACTGGAAGAGTTGTCTTCTACTGAACAATTACTGGAGACAGAGTTGCCACATATGATATTTCCCAAAAGACACATTAACCTGTAAAATACAACTGGAGCCAAAAAACCCCAGTACTCCAGGTTCCATTTCTCCTTCTTAGATACAAACAGTTTTTATTTACTTTAACAGAAACTGAGCTTAAAAATCAAGAGAGAGATACTAATGTCAAGCAGGAAGTGAATCAGACCCTCAGATTATTCCATTAAACACAAAAACTTAGTAAAATGCTGTAAGAAAACAGCGTACTAAGGACATAAGTATAGCATGTTGGGCTTACATTGAAAGGGAGGCTTGTAAAATAAAACCAGCACTGCACAAAGATCTGATTAGCTCCCTAGCTTCTATTCTTAGACAATGAAGGCACAGATACGGCCAAGGCAACGCATTTCCACCTCTTACAGCCTGAAGACATTGTCTTTTAAATACTGAACTTTGCTATCATCATTCACTGAGGTAACTTTTTATGAATGATTGAAAAAAAGCAAGTAATTCCCGGTTGTGTAGAATTCTTCCGTAATTTCAACTTGAAACGAGCAGTTAACTGTCCATTTTCCCACTTTGTTTCCTACTTTTCTATTTTCTTTAGCACCTTTTTTTTTTGTGATGAAAGGAGAAGGAAAGTCAAATCCCAAAGAGCACAAGCTGAAATACTTCTTTTGGAGTTAGCAATTCAAGGGACTTAACCCTTTAATATTTTAATGAACTAGAAGTTTCGTTACGAGGCTTTAAAAATTTATTTATCAGAACTATCAATTTTCAGGCAGCTGTAGATTAGGAATATGACCTGTGGTTTTCAACTGATACACTCATGATTCAGGTATTATTAGTGGAAGAGGTTGTTAAATCAGTGAGCTGTAAGTACAATTAACAATAAGTGACCAAAAATCTAACTGAAAACAACCCTCTATATTCTCTTTGCACCAGTATTACAACTTCCAGTTTAGCACAGCCAAGGTTTCTGGTGGGTTCTTTTATTCCATGGTCCCTCAGTAAAATTCAATCCTCACTATACTGCATACCAGGCAAAATCTGTTTGCTGATCTTCAGGGTATTATGCAAAGCATTTGGGGAGAATGACAGGAGAGAGAGACTGAATTTTGAGGCATTTGTTTGATCTATTGCTTTGATGATTTAGGCTGATTTGTATGATGGGTTTGGGTTGTGTGTGCTATGGTTTGCATTATTGCTGCACTTTTCTATGGCTGGATTCTCAGTGATGTTCAGTGTCCTGCATCTCTCAGTATGACACACGGACTTCAAATGAATGAAAAATCCCAGCATTTAGCACCTGCTCTCTGGCAACTCATACCAGAATTTAAATAAGAACTGCGCTGTTAGAAAATCTGGCTGCATTTGAGGGCACTGACCACTTCAAAATCTTGTCTTAAGCTTGGGTTTATGTGATTTTAAGCATCAAAACAACATTCTGAATACCATCCAGGGAATCCAAAAGAAGACAGAGTAGTTTTCCATACATGCCTGCTATGTGGTCCCAGGAATCACTCTCCTATGAATAGAGAATGAAAAGTCTTGGCCTATCTATTTTAAACAGCTGATAAATAAAGAAGGGGCATTAAAAAAAACAGAAATGCTTTCAGGATTGATTCTCTGACTCTCTTGCAAAGAACTTATTTTTCACATTTTTTTTTATAGTTTTTTCTTCTTTCCTTCTTTGCATTCTGTTCCTTAACAATAAGTAGGAAGCAAAATGTTCTTCTGGTCAAAAGATATTGTTAGTAAAAAATTTTACAAATCTAAACAGATGGGATGGAGAAGTCTGCTGTTCTGAGAACTGATTTAGCGCTGGATCACTGAGAAGGAGCATCTCCATTCAAAGAGCGGCACTTCTAAGTCAATGCCAGGCTTCATTACTAAATTCCATGTTTATCTTAAAAGGTTCCCATACAGTCATATTCCAGCAGAAGCACATCCCTCATGCTGCTAAAAGCAGCAAAATAAGAGAAAAATCTGCTAATCACCTGAAAATGAGAGGCATCAATCTATGCAACTTAGTCTACAACGCTTTTGCAAAAGAAAGCAGTCACCAGAGTAAACATCTGTGATCAAACACTAATTTAGCACCAACAGAAAATTGACTTCAAATCATCTCTTTGTCACTGTAATTGATTAAAAGTCAAATGAAAATTGATAACATGATTTTCTATGTGTGAGCGTGTATGTGGCACAAACTCTCAAGAGCTCTATTGGCTTCATATATTGACTTTTTTCCAAATAAAGCCTCTTAAGAGTACATTAGTCAGGCCACTAATAAACTTAAAATGCAGACTAATTACAACAACACAAGGCATTAAAATGCTCTTGAAACTGTTGAACTTTGGTGCAAAAACTAAATTCTGAAGAGAACTTTGAACTCAAGTAAAACAGAAAAATGCATGAACTATTCCATTATCACTGGAGTTTCTGATGATGAAGGAAGTTGACTGCTTCTCCTTTATTTTAATTTTCATTTAAAACTTTCTCAACATTTTATTAACTCCTCTCCAGTCTCAATGCCACATACTACTGTTCTTTGCTACTCTAAAGGCTTCTTTTTGGTGTAGGTTACAGATGTATGTATCTTTTTTCTTTAACAGATTATTTTCTGCATCACAGAGCAAATGCCACTCTGTATCGACCCTTGAAAAGAATGTAGCCAACAGAGTACTAAAATGTTATTTCACTTACTCTATGGACAGTGATTTTTAATATCACATGTAAATCCACAAAATATGTTCTGCCCCAGAATGTGTGTTTCCTTTGTTATTGCATAGTATTATAGTATATTTTCAGTCCAAACTTGACTGAAACTAGGAGCAGAAATGTCTTGCAAAGAGCGTTAATTCCACTAATTCAAACTTCCACCCTCTTCTCTATTGATGGGAATTTGCAGAGGTATGAGAAATGGAGATAAAAGCATATTAGAGATGTTTCATTTATAAAGTAAAGAAAGCAAACTTCATCCCTAATCAAACCATAATGCAAAAAAACTCCCCCAAATATTTGTAAATAAACGCTTTAAAATAAACATTTTTGAGACTTTCCAAATACCTTCATTTTACAATGAAGCTCTGTTACATCACCACAGTCATGCCACTGGCCAAGGATCTATGTGTCTATGTGTAGGTCAAACAGAAATCTGTGGCAGAGAGATCCTCTGTCCTTGCCTCAGAAAAGGAGGGAGGACAGCAGAAGGAATAAAACCTCCAACTGCAGATTTGAATTTTGGCTGCTAGCACTGATCAGGAGAGATATGGGGAATCCACAGATGAAAGGGATCCCATACCAGATGGCAGCAGTAAAGCAGTAAGCAGCTCAAACAGAAGAAGGAGGCTTTCACAGCTTTTGAGGTAGCTTGGCCAAACTTAGAGGAAACAGAGGTGTGAACAGATAGAGCTAATGTGGTGCTGCTGAGTGCAATGGTCAGCTACAATCTGTGAATGATGCTGTCTTTGCAGCAAGACCTATTTTTATTTTAATCCTAAAAAGATGGAAAAAAATATGACCTGATATCAGAACGAAAGAAAAAAAACCAAAACACAAAGACACTGCTCATCATTAATGTTGTGGGGTTTTGCATAGTTAAGTTTGCGGCAAAGGCTCTCTGTGTTGATGCAGTGCACAGCACCAACAGAGATTCGGTCTATCATGAATGCCAGCACATTATCACTTAAAACTCTCCTTTACCATGATGCCCACCAAAAAACTGTCAAAGAGTTAAGCTGCTGGTGAACTGGTACTGACATCCATCATGCTTCCCCACGTGTTTATTGCTTCCCCATGTGTTTATAGCTTCCTCATACTTCCATAACCTCCTCTCCACTTCTTGTCTTCTCTTGCTACCTGGGGCAAAGGCTGCCCAAAGGGTCTCTGGGCTTGCAGGAAGGAACACAGAGTCATTCAGTCCCTGCGGTGCCTTGTTATGACCACAGCCCAGCTCTTCCACATGAGCTCAAAGAGAACCTCAAAGCAACTGAATGGGTGGGCAGATCAGACCTCTTCCAGCCCCTCTGTCCACCGCTGAGCTCCTGCTACAGCAAGATTCCTCTGAGCACTACACCACAGCACTGCAAAACTTGCAGCACCTCCACATTTCAGGAGCGGCTCTATGAGGAATCAGATGCAGGGTTTTTTTCAAGTATCCACATATATTAAAAAAAAAAAAAAAAAAAGCACAAGCTGAGGGATAGTCAGACGAATTCAACACTGATTTGGGCTGGATGACTATTTCTACCAAACCTCAGCATGCCACCAGAACCTGCAGAAGGCTTATGAAGGTTGAACAAACTGTTGTGAGTAGGTCAGATATTTTGCATCCTATACAGGTAAGGCTTGATGGAACAAAAATGCAATTCAATTTTAGCATCTTAAAGGTTAGAACACCCATGGTTACAAAGCATATTCCCCTACTTCCAAGCAGGGCTATGAGGAATCTGAGTTTATAGTATGTCCTGGACACTTCATTCCTCACCTCTGCAACCAGCTGCCCTACCCTCTGCTCCCAATACCTGCACAGCAAGAGCATTAGCTGATCATTTCAAAGGTAAAACAGAGTTTGCACATGCAAATTTTATCACCTGCCTATACAAGTACTGCAACCCACACAGACATTTATAATGCCTGTGCCTGCTTTTACATTTGCACTATCGTTTACCGTGGCTCTCAACAATTATTATTCAGCATTTCAAGTGCCATCTGTGCTGCTGGATAAGTAAATGCCTTCAATTATATTGGAAACAGATTTTCTGAAGTTTTACCTTGTACCAGGCAGAGTCAGAATCAGAAAGATGTTCTCTATGGATGCTGACATGTATTTAGCTGTTTTTTCGTAGAGATTGGTGTATTTAAATTTGAAATGTGTATATCTAAGTTACCAAACAGAAAACAGGCACAGATAATGAAGGAAAATCACTGCATCACAAAAAGCACTTGCTCTCTACAGATCAAATTCAAATCCACACACAAGGGAAACATTCACTTGCACAAGGAGTAATTTAGTTTTATAATAGTTAAACGTATCTTGAGACAAAACCCTATTAAATAAGAGAAAATATCCCTAAGTTCAGTGTGCAAATGCCTCAACACTCCCTGACATCTACATCAGTCGTCATTAAAATGAAAATGTGAACTATAATGACTGATATCCACAAGACACATGAAGCTGACTATTCTAAGATGCTTGGTGACAGTTTAAACTAGTCAAAGTGACACATGGGAACAGGTCCAGACTAACAAGTCTCTGCCCAACGTCTTAGTGTAAATGTCAGCATGGAAGTAGAGTCTGTGAAAAAATATTTTAAAAAGACTTTTTCCCCCTTTAAAAATCAATAATTAACAACTGTTTGCTAATAAGTCATTTTTTTTTTCAAATGAAATCACTGTTGGTCATAGCCAGCTATTCACTCATTCTTAGAGGGATAAAGCCATACAAGCACATTAAAAAAAACCAAAACAAACCCAAGTTGCAAACATAGGTAAATATTGTGCAGTGGGCTTTTAAAACAAAAAAAATAAACTCTAGGGAAAGCACAACCACATAGACATCTCTGGAATATTTCAAGTTACTGAACAGTGACTTGATTATGATAAGAGCAACAAAGTGGGAATTTCCTTCAGTTCATTCTCCTGATTCTGAACTGCATTACTGACTGCAGTGGTATTATTTCTATGACATCAAGCCTGACTCTGTAAGGCACTGCCAAAGTCACTCTGACAAACCCAGCAATGGACTGGGCACCTGAAAAGTTTAGTGAATGAGAGAGGTGGGTTAATGTAGCCCTAGCACCAAAGCCAACAACATCCAATCTAGAACCTGGCCAGATCTGATGCTGTCTGGAGCCTGTGAAAGTCTTGAAATAAGAAGCAAACCTAGACAAAAACATTCCAACCGACTGCACATGCCAGGATGCCTTTCCCAGTGGAGATCCACCACTTCCAGCATGTCCCAGCAGCTGCCTCTGGAGCTGCTGGGATGGAGGAAAGGAGCAGAAAGGTTGCAGAGAGGCCCCTGGTGTGTCCTCCATTGTCCTTCTTCTCCCCACTCACCTCGAGTCAGAGCTCCAGGCAGTTTAATTACAAACCACACACATGTGCAATTCTATTAGCCAGCCTAAAGTGCTGGCATTAGATAAGCTTGTACTCTGAATTCAGCCACTATGACACTGCCAACAAGCTCAGAGATTCGGAGCCTCTTTTCTATGCAGGTCCGTTTGGCCTGGAAATAGCATACATATACAGTGACTTGAGCTTAACAAAGAATGTTAATTTGGGTCAGTGAACTACCACTAATTGAATTCTAATAGATGTCACCATAACTCAAGTGCACCAGCTCTCTCAAGCAAAATGGCAGCAGACTGAAGCAGGCACTTCTATATCACCGGGGGAGAGAAAATCTGTCCTTCAGCTGCTTGGTCTCTTCCCTTTCCAGTTTTAACTACTGCTCAGACACAATAAAAAGCAAATGAGATGCTGGCTTGACAGCTCCCTCCAAAGCTCTTCAAAACCACATTTTAGTTTTTAAAGGTGATGCTTGCTCTCTCCAAAGCTGAGCAAACCTTGAGCTACTCCATACACAGGCACAGCTGCAAGGATTTTAAATACAGAACTAATATACTTCAAAAGCAAAACACACTAGTTTCCAGATCCTCCTTCCCAACATCACTTATTTGAAACTCACTATTTTGAAATCTTTTTGCTCCAAGCCAGCATCCCTATGGTGGCTGGGAGCAGTAACCCCAAAGCAGTTTTTCCAAGACTTGTGGAGCCTGGCAGCGTGGGGATGCCAAGAGGCTGCACATAGACAAACACCCAACCAGGAAGAGGGCTGTATTTAGAAAGAAAAAGGGAGTTTATTTTAGCTGAAGTAAGCTTAGTGTGATTCACACTAGCTTAGCCACGGCAAGGCTCCTTCTTACAAGGCTCATCTAAAAGTAAGAGATTTACAGTCAACAGACCATGAGGGTGCTGGTTTGTGCCTCAGTTAGGATGGAGCAGAGAACACAAGGTAAATTTTCCACCAGCTTGCACCCTCTATAGCCACTCATCCCTGTGCAAAATAGATGTGAAACTGCTGCAGAAGAACAATGGTGGCAGTTTGCACAGCCATGAGTAGTGACACAAGGGGCAGGCTGGTGGAAAATCAGTCCCTGTGAATTCCACCCTCTGGGTAGGTCTGTGATAGCAGCTGGCCCCACCAGTGATGCTCGCCAAAAATACTAAGCAACTGCTGGAATCTAAATGTAAAAAAACTCCAAAATTGAGATGCCAACTTAAATTCATTTTGCATGGTCATATGGAACAGACAGTTACATATCCAAGCACTTAGCTGGACCCCATAATAGTCAAGAGTGTAGGAACTTCCCCTTGCCAAATGAGCACAGAAAATATTTGAGACTCTAGAAGGGGAAGAAGAGAATTTCTGTTTTATTTACTGACCAGAAAATAAAAATCAAAAATAGCAGATTCAAGATATACAGGTTCAAACAGGCATTGCAAAATCTTTTCAGAAAACTGTATTTTTCTCATTGCTCTGCCTTTTAGCCACATGTTGCCATGTGTCATTGCAGAGAGAAACAAAGCAGAAAGGCAAATCTGACAAATGAATTCTCAATTTGGAGAAGTCAGGTAAAAGCACTAAACCTGTATTCAGTGGGACACACACACACACACATGCAGACCACTGCTATAAAAAAAGCCTTCCTGCTAGAACAAAGTTGTATGGGGTTTGCATGGCAAACTTTTGGTAGTGGAGGGGGCTACAGAGCGGGCTGCTCTAAAAAGCTGCCAGAAGTTCACCCCATATCCAACAGAGCCAATGCCAGACACCTCAAAGATGGACCCAGCACTGACCAAAGCCGACTCCATCAGCAACAGTGGTAGCACCTTTGAGGTAACATAGTTACGAAGGGGGTAAAAACTGCTGTGCAACAGCAATGGGAAGACAGGAATGAGAATATGCGAGAGAAACAGATCTCTGAAAGAACATCGAAGGAGGAGGAGGAGGAGTTGTTCGAGGCACTAGGGCATGGATTCCCCTTTAGACCATGCTGAAGACCATGGAGGTCCACAAAGGTGCAGAGATCCAGCCGCAGCCCAGGGAGGACCCCAAGCCAGAGTAGGTGGATGCCCAAAGGAGTCTGTGATGCTGTGGAAAGCCCACACTGGAGCAGGCTCCTGGAAGGACCTGTGAACAGTGGAGAGCACAGCTGGCAGGACTGGGGACCCCACCGGGGACCCACATTGGAACATCCTGTTCCTGAAGGACTGCATCCTGTGGAAGGGACCCACACTAGAGCAGTTTGTAAAGAACTGCAGTCTGTGAAGTACTTGAAAAAGTTCAGAGGACTGTTTCCCATGGGAGGGATCCCATGTTGGAGTTGGGAAGAGTGTGAGGAGTTCAACCCTGAAGAGGAAGGAGCAGCAGAGAAAAATATCTGATGAACTAACTACAACCCCCATTCCCTGTCCCCCGTGCCACTGTGAGCTCAGAGAAGGCAGAGAATGTGGGAGTGAAGCTGACCCCAGGAAGAAGGAAGGGATGGGGGAACGTTGGTTTTAAGATTTGGTTTTATTTCTCATTATCCTACTCTGATTTGATTGGTAATAAATTAAGCCAGTTTCCCTGACTTGAGTCTGTTTTGTCCATGACAGTAACTGGTGAGTGGCTTCTACCTGTTCTTATCTTGACCCAGGAGCCTCTTGTTGTATTTTCTGTCCCCTGTCCAGCTGAGAAGGGCAGTGATCAAGGGTCTTTGGTGGGCACCTGGCATCCAGCCAGCATCAAACCACAACAAAAGTGATGCCTGAAATGTATCCAAGTCATTCCTAATCAGAGAGTCATCCTTTGATAAGGCACATGCAACTAGTTGTCACCCAGGGAATGATCTGAGGTTGCAGTTTGCCTCCGTCAAACTTCCGTATCCACGTGAAAATGAATAGCCCTCAACTAACTAGAGATAATGTTATATACTTTTTAATACACAGGTCATATGTATTTGTCTGTTCCAGTAAAAAACACCCCACAGCTCTCCCCAGCTGTCTCACACAATGAGTTCTCTTGCAGCCAGTGTTCATTGTGAGTCAGTGGGCTCATCTCTGCATTACTGCAGTAAAGGTAAAGACAGATGTAAAACTGAGATCTTGATCATCTGCAGCTTGAAAAAAAAAAAAACAAAACCTCTGGCAGTTTTCATCAGAGGAACAGTTTTAAGCAGTGCCCTGCTGCACAAATGCTGGCTTCCGTTAACTTTTACTGCCATTTCAAGGGGACCTGTAATATTTTGTCCTGAACTGTTGCACACCACTGCAGAGTTCAGCTGAATAGCTGTCATATTCTGCATGAATACAGGAGGTGTCTCTGTGGAGAATAAAATAATCCTTATGTGTAGTTTCTACATTAATTTATTTAATTTGTAAAGCTCTTTGGGACTCTGTAAGATGAAAGAAGCTACATAAATGTAAAATATATCACCATTATTGCTGTTTTCTAACCAGCATCTTCCATTATGTAGTTGGTATTTTTCTCCCATAGTGTATGACCTTGTATTTTATCTAAATTAAATCTCATCTTGTTAATTTTTGCACAGTTCTTTAAACTCTCAATATCCTTTTGTTATCTCTCTCTCTGCCTTCCACTGTGTTTATGATCCCTCTTAATTTGGCATCATCTGCAAATTGTATTGCTCTATATATTGTTTAGGAAAGTATTAAACAATATTGTGATCAGCACTGACCCTTGTGAAACCTCCCCTGATATTTTTCCTAAATTGACGTTGTAACATTTATAATTAGGTACAAGAGGACACAAGAAATAGTAAAAGGCAGCAATTAAGGAAAGGAAAATATAAGCTATCAGTAAAACTGACATTGAAATCTATGAGAATGTACAATAGCTTCCCACAGGAAGAGTTGAAAATCCCATTATTTACTAAAAAATACATTAATAGTACATAAAACACTAAATAATAATAATAATGCTTAGCACATGGTGTATATACTGCTTGACATGTTCAAACCTACTCACCAAAAATAGGTAGTTTGGGGAAATGGTGAAAATTCTAGAAGACAAAGCACCCAAGAATATTTTCTTTTTCTTCTTGCATATGTAACAGCCTCTCCCCAACCAGCGTGACTCAGGGACAAAGCATTCCTGCAAATAAACCTGTGCTACCAAGGGGATATGCGTATGCCTGAGAAGAGGACGGGATGACCTAGCACTTTTCATTTTCTCTGTTGCTGTACCCTACACATCCCACAATAAACTCTCTGTGGGATAAGCTCTCAGTCACCAAAACCCACCTTTACAAATCCCTGTTCTCCTCAATGTTTTTTTGTTCTTTTTCTTTCTCACTTTTTTTTTTTTTTTTTGGACACAATAAACATAGAGGGTAATTTCAACCTGCTGGCAAAAGATAGGACTAAATCCCTTGTGAAGTCAGCCTTGAGAATCGACATTTTGAGACTCAACAACTGCCAGGAAGACTCCTCTCAAAAGTGTTAGTTAATCCATTTATTTTCTCCGGCCAGTAAGGAAAGAATGAAACAGGGCAAGTCTCAAACCTGTGCCGATATTCAGGGGAGACTGCAGGACCAAAACTCTTGGGATGAGGGGACCTCTGAGCCTGCTAATGGATACACTAAACCAACACTTGGTCTTTCCTATCATTTGACTAAACTGATTAAGGGAGACCTTGGACAAAAGGTAACTGATAGGTGCTGGTGAGCACAAAAATTTCTGCTACAGCATCTTCCAGATGTGGATGAGAACTCTTACATCTCAGCCCTTTCACCTGAGACGAAAGCACAGCCTTCACCCACATGACCCACCAGTCTGCATATACACTCAGGAGAGACAACCACCCCTTTGAATGAAATTCTCACTACCATATTCTGAATCGGGGAGCAGTTGGAAACAGCAATCCTTCCCTCCAATAAAAGTCTCATATTTCAGTTATCCCACTTCCTACTCCATCACAGCTTTTGGCTTGGGAGAGCAAACAACTCAGATGCTCTACCAACCTATGCATAGTTTAGAATATGATGAAGATTAAGTGTATTACTAGTCTTACCCATCTCCACTGAATTGCTGGCATGCTTTTAAAATTAAGCATATGGCCCAGTGTTTGCCCCTGCTCTCAGATGCTTGAAAGCTCACTCTCTTTTGGCAGCCACTTGGTGGCTTGATACCTACGTTGCACCATGTGAAATCAATGGAATTAATTTCTGGCTCTTACTAGAAAAATCTATTCTACAAATAAGTAAAACTGTAGCAAAAAGTGTTGTGTATTTCCAGTTCTTTCAAAGATTTAGTAATAAATATCTGTAAGGCCGGATTTCTGCTCTAGGTGTGGTTATGCAGACAGAAATAGGCAGGATACAGGTGGGAACAGAGACCATAGCATGCAAAGAGGGAAAGGGCAAGAGAAGGGAGAGCCTAGCATGGAAGACAGCTATATACTAGTATTGGCTTGGACGATTAAATAACAGAAAGGACATTGAATACTTCAAGAACTACAAATCTTACATGGAAAAAAAGAAAAAAAATAATCTGGAGTCACATTCTTACTCCTACAGCCAGGGAGAATGTGCATGAAGCTCTCCAAAAATGGGCAAAAGAAGGGATGTAAAGGTCCATGCATCCTGATGGAATAATAAAGCTAGAAAGTGGTGGAAGGCACAGACAAAAAGCTGAAAAGATGAACAGCTGAAAAAGAGAAGTATTTTGAGGAACTCCACTAACCTACTCTGTTGTTCAGCACTTCTCATAAATTCTGTCTTTGCTAAAACAGGATTGGCATAAACATATGCTACCCAATCCTAGACAACAACAGGCACACAAGTGAAACGAGATGAACACCTGTGCTTTCCAAAGCCATGCTACACTTTGATTTTCAGAGAATGAGCTGAGGAATGGAAGACTTCAGTGCTCCGGAAGACTGATATGAACAGCCGCAGCCATTCACCCTCACTGACCTCTCCTACTGGGGTTCACACAGGGTGAGAAACAGGTCCTGGTCACTGAAGAAAGAGGTCAGTTGTCATGAAATCCTGAAATCTTGCTGTCCTTGCAAGGCTGTAAGGCTAGGCTAGGCATAACAACTGGGTGCAGTGCCTTTTCTGCAACAGAAATCAAGCCAGCAAATTCCAAGTGGTGGTTACACTTCCAGATCTTTTGCAATCCTTACAGTGCTGCCATCTTGCGTAGATGCCACCTGTGCCTCCCCATCTAAACCCCTGTCTTATTTAATTCTGAACAGCTTTCCTATCCAGTCATGTAACAGGCACTGCTAATGTTTCAGAAGTCACTTAGTCTGCAAGTCTTCTAAAAAGAAGACATTTTTTCACTTCCATATATTACCTCTGGTTCCCTAAAAATATGTGTGATAAATGCACTGAATTTAAGAATTAATGCCACATTAGAAGGCATTGATTTCCTTTACAGTAAGATGAGCATCTTCAGGAGCTGGATGGAGGTAGCAAACTGAGCAGACACAGCATGATTCTGGCGAGGCGGAGCATTTGGGGAATTGCTACCACAATAGGAAAAATTTGTTTTAATTAGGTTGGTTGGTGGTTCCCAAAGCAACATGCTGTGAGTGGGAAGGAGAAATGAGGATGGGACTGTAAACAGCTTGTTGTGCTCTCAGCATCTGAGTCACAGCACGGAGAGAGAACTTGTGCTCCTGGCTCGGCTGCCAGAAGAGTCTTAGGAGTGTGAGGAGGGGTGAGGGAGGTGATGTGTAGACGTCCTTTCCCTTTTACTTTAGTCCTGAATTGCTTCTAAAAGCAGATGAGGTTTTGCTCTCCTGGAAAACAGAAAAGATTCAAGGAAGAAGATAATAAAAAGCAATTAGGGCAGCAAAAATATCCAAGAACAAAACTGACCAAAAATAATAATATTAAAAAGTGAGTGAGAGAGATTTTGTCATTTTGTCTTAGATTATGTTGAGGAGGCTGAACTCAATTTTATTGAGAAATCAATTCTAATTTGGCACTCCACACGCTATCTGGCAGAGGACACAGGTAACATTCTCCATTGAAATCTGCCAGCTAATTTACTTCTGCTGACTTTACACTAGCAAACAGAAGCAGGAAAAAGTCGTGTCGTAGGGATGACATTTCCCACTAAATATCTCATACTAATACTCATTCTGAGTCCTCCTACGCTTGCTTTAGAAACCCCATCACCTTGCAAAGGGAGACAACAAGTAATAAAAACCTCCCCTGGAGAAAATGGTCTAAGCACTAGGCTAAAGGTCCAGCATGTATCCTGTTGACTGAGCTTGCATATTGTAAGTTTAGATGGAAGGAAGGGCTTGAGGACAGATCAGCTGCTATGGGAGTTCAACATCATCTGTCCTCCAATTAAACTGACCGTGGAAGTCCAGTACCAGCAACTTTTATAGACACTACGTCCTGCTATTGATTGTCAAAAGGCAAAAAAAGCTTTTAAAGGATTGTGAATTATTGACGAAAATGTGTCTGTAGATATTTCAGAAATGTACTGCATAAAATTTATCATGGGTTACGTGTCTGGGAGCACAAAATGTGCCATTTAATGCTATGCTTTACTGACCTTTAAGCAGTGGCAGCTATCCTAACTGTATTCACAGCTTCTGTGTATTCACTCAGCATTTATATAAAATATCATTTATTTTTACGAGGTTCGTGTCACTGAAAATTTTATTTGCACAGAAAACTATTGCTGAGTGGGTTGTTCATAGCATTGTTTCCGAACATCAATATAAGCAAGAGGTGTGATGTTCTCAACCCGCATGGTTAGTAGCACCTCCTTACTTTATTTTCTGAAGTAATGCTTGCATCTGGACAGAATTAAAAAGAAAGGGGAAAAAAAGGAAAATGTTTTTATTCTTTTGATTGCTTATTACCTTTGCCTTTACTTCTAATGAAACCCGAGCAATCTTACCTGCCTGGCACAATTGCATTTTTTTTTCAGGTAAGGTTTCTGTCTTCATTTAAGTAATATCCATACAAAAGTCCCAAATTTAGAAGTGCACAATGACTTACATTTCCTCACTCCATTTATAAACCATATTCAGTGTTCCATAAGGACCCGATTTCATCCCCTCCCTCTCAGTAACATTCTTTAAGTCTTTACTAAGATCCATTTTCCCTTTCTTATTCCCAGAAGCCTGCTAAAACTAGGGCAAGATGGCCTAAAATTACTATTTTCCTCAAAGTCCCAGAAAACCTAAGGCCACTGGCACCTCTCCCATCCAGCAGAGCTACAGCTGGACGAGCTGCACAAGTGCAATGCTGGGAGTGCTCAGGTACCCCCTCACCTCCACCTCTGGAGAATCTCTGCCTCATCCATTCAAGGACATGCTCCCACTTAGTCTCAAGACCTGGTTCATCAGAAAGCTATGGACTTTTGACCCAAGCAGGCATTTCATGCCTCCAGAAACCTGATGCTGTAAAGACTGAACTTTATCTCCGAGAAAAGAAATAGGGGAAAAAAATGAATATAACGACATTGTTCTAAATAATTGATGTTGCAATCTCATGCTATTTCCTTCTGTATTACTGCAATCTTCTTAAAAAGATATTCTCAAGCTGTTTATTATAGCAATAACTATAATTTTTCCTTCTCTTTTAGCAACAGTGCTTCACCCATAATGTCGCCTACCGATAATGTATTAAAGATATAAATAAAATAACACAGTATAGGTGGTACAGCAACATACAGGTCGTTAACCAGCCAAACAAAATGTGTTTTAGAGCTGGATTAGCTAGAGCTCAATATTTGAGTGCCTGCTGTCTTTTGATTTATCCATCGTCGGCTTTCTGTCTGTCTCTATCTGTATTTGCTTTGACATTACAACAATGCTGTGAATAAAACCTAAACACATTCACACTTTTCTTTTATTCACCTCACCAGCAGGAATAAAGGAGACAAAACAAACAGCTTTGAATGACCAGAATATAGAAATCCAGTGCACAAATTTAAACACTCTCATCTCTCAGTTTTTGTCACAGCTCTGAAGTTTTTCCAGAAAGCTGTAATTTCCTTAAATATAAAAATCCATTTTAAAAAATTCTCTGTCTCTTCGAGGATGGACTAAAAATAACCCTGAGTGCAATTATTACCCTCTAACCTCTAGCTTCACTTCAACTGCATATGGCACCTCAGGAAAATCGCCAGCAGCAATCAGCGCTGTTATTTGTATTACAGCAGCATCTCTAAACCCTTGCCAAGAGTAAGTCCCAGTGAGGTAATTTCTTACACGAGTCTAACACAACACACAGTCCTCATCTCAAAAATTTTAAATAGAAAAGAGATTTTCCTACATATATGAGACAGACAAGGAACGGGTGGGAAGCGGGGAGCTCCACTTGGCATGAAGGAACCTGAAGCACAGTGAAATTCCAGGTGAGACCATGCAGAAATCACACTGGGTGTCACAGCTTAATCCCCCCTTCTTGAAAGTACCAGCAGCAGGCCTGTGAAGGCAGGATGCTCTGCACAGCTGAAAGAAGCAGGTCTGGCATAATTACTGTAGCTAAATTAGAAGAGGGTGGGTCTAGACAGGACATAAGGAAGAAATGTTTTACGACGGTGGTGAGGCGCTGGAACAGGTTGCCCAGCGATGTTGTGGATGTCCCATCACCAGAAGTGTTCAAAGCCAGGTTGGATGGGGCTTTGAGCGACCTGGTCTAGTGAAAGGTGTCCCTGCCCATGATAGTGGGGTTGGACTGGACAGTCTTTAAAGGTCCCCTCCAACTCAAACCATTCCAGGATTCTCAGCAGTGTATCGTCACCTTCACTACAGGCTGCTGATGTGCTCTCTGAGGGAGCCCAGGCTGCAAGGAGGGAGAAGCCAGCGCTCAGCAGCAGGTGGCAGGGCACACTTGCACCAGGGGTAGGAAGCCTGAGAGGCTGCTGTGCTGCTGAACAGGAAGGGTCTGCAAATCAGCAATCGCAGGGTCTTGTACATCAGAAGAAAAGCCAAGACTTTTCTTGAACATGGCAAAGGATAAACCAAATCTTTCTTTAGGAGAGGCATGAAATAGGCCAAAATCCTGAAAGCTGCCTCCCACATTTTCAGGAGAAGCAGACCTTCAGCATGCCCTTTCCTTTCCCAAACCTGCTGTAGCACTACTCAGGTGCATGCAGACCTGCAGAACCAACGCCTTCCAACAAAGTGCCTTTTTTCCCATCACTCCTACAGTTCCTCCCCCCAGATTAAGAGTCATATCTCTCTTGAAATCCATTACGGCCATCCCCAGGTCTAAGCTTATCTCCTTGACCTGCTCTAAATAACCACCTATGTTTGTCACTGCCAAGGGCTTTCTCCATCAAGGCAGTTCGGTACTTAAGCCACATTTTTATATGTTTATGCCCACACTTCAACCTAAGCAGGGAAGTAGCCCAGCTCATTAAGATGAGACCATTCACAAGCCCTCCACTTAGCTTATGTGACTAGTATTTGTAGGATCAGCTCCCTGAAATGCTGCAAACGGCACCTCCTTCCCAAGGCAGAGGTGCAGGCAGCCTGGCGATGTTCCCTACCAGGAGACACTACCCCCATTAAATTTTGTATCTGCAATACTGAAGCGTATTTTAAGACAAATGCTGTGCTAATTTGCTGTAGGCACTGAAGACCAACATGCATTTCAGTGGAGGAAGTTATATGTTTTAATTGGTTTATGAAGACAAAGCATATGCCATGACACAGTTAAATGATTAACAGATTCCTACGAATGCCTTTGGCATAGAATATCTATACATTCATTAGCTGGAACAATTCGTCTTCTTGATAAAACTAAAATTAGTTATACAGCAGGTTTACTTTTTATGATTAATAAATGATACAAATCTAAATTATCCATCTGAAATGACTGTTTTCTTAGCTATGAATCTCACATTTATCAGCTTCTATAATTCATGTTATTAGTTGAAAAATCTATTTCCCAAATACTTTTAATTTCCTACAAAAAATCAAAATGCGGAATATGAAGCATCACCTCCTTCATTACATTATTTTGAAATTAATTCTAAATCAGGATATAAAAAGATACAGTATTTGATGACTTTACCATAAAAACCAAATAGATAAAATATACAACTGCACCTACATTATGAGCGTCCAAAAAAAAAAAGAAATTGCTCAGTAATAAAATAGCTCTAACAAAAGATGTATCAGCTCATTTGGATTTCCCAGCTCTCTATAGTTATTTTTACCAAGAAGCAAAATCCATCTCATTTTCCAGAAAACCAGCTTAGGGCAAAGCAGAGCGGATAATATGGTAAAAGTTCAAAAGTACAGCACAGTCTGTGTCCTAGAGACAGGGTTCACACATCACAGGTTTAGCTAGAGGGAAGGGGTTGAGAATAGACCCTTCTGTCAGCTATTTAAAATGTTGAAGACCTCCTGTCCTCCAATTAAAGTGATCAAGGAAGTCTGCAACAGCTTGTGTAGAACAACTGTGCAGCATCCCTATTGAAGACCAAGGGCTGAGTAGGACATCTTAGTTAAGCCATGTAATTCTTGATGTCAACCAATGACTGTTCCTAAATCCAGTAATATTAGAAAAGAGGATTCTTCTCAGAACCAGAAAAGCCAAATTTACTATTTTCTACTATCTGGCAAAACATGTATGGGGAGAAGGAAGGATGAAGTGGAGGCACCTGGAGGAGCCCCCAGCTACTTATCACTTCAGTGGTGGCTGAGTCATGCCAGAGGGCACTGCTTTCCTGAGCCCCAGCCCTGGGCGTGGATGGGGGCTGGGGTCAGCCGACAGCAGCATGCTGGGATCTGCTAGAAGGAGAAGCAGGTGCCAATGGTACCTTGCTGACCATCTGCCCTCCTTCCCAGCTCAGAGTGAGATTCAGGGCTTGTGAAAATCCCCCAGCAGAACAGAAAGGATGAGCCAAGAGCCACAGCAAGACAAGTGCTGAATTCTGTGCCATACAGTCATGGGAGACAGGATTGAGAGAGATGTATGATTCAGCAGTCAGAAGTATTTGGGAAAAACAAAGCAAACACTATTTTTTTATAAGAATATGCATGAGTTCCAGAAGTTTCGTGAAATCCGAGCTGCACGTTGGCCAAACATCCCCATCTGAAATATGCTGGAACATATTTTAAAGACCAGTCACACAACTAAAAATGTTTTTTTTTTCATTTGAAGATAATTTGTTCACCTCTTTCAAGCATGCCTGGCAGTAGTTTTTTATGCAAGTAAGGGACTAAATTAGCAAAGAGATGTAAACAGGTTAAACTCTGCCTGGGATAACCTAGGAAGAAGGAGGTGAACGTTTTTTCTAAGGCGCCAACTATCTGCCTCCAGAGCTGGAATATAATTGCCCTGAGTCTGACACTAAGCAGACCAGTCATAGTGCAAAGCCTTCAGGGAACATTTAAACTGTGATAACACCAGAGAGGTGGGTACATGATGGCAACCAGTGCTTTCATATAAATTAGTAAATATGGTTTATATGTAAAATATTTAAGTCTGAGAAATACTTTCTTAATCCAGATGTTTCCTTAGAGATTTTGAGAGAATAATAAATAGAGAAGTGATTCATACACCACAGTCAAAAATGTTGTTTATTTTCGTCAGTTGTCAAATAAGCCCTTTGCCAAAAATAAAAATTTTTATAATATCTGAGTAAGTAAAGAACAAAACCTCCAGCGGAGCATAAGGCAGGAAGCCCCCAGGTTTCTATCAGCAAACCAGCAGCTCATTGGTCTGTACAGCTTCCTGAAGACGGGAAGTGGAAAGAGCAGCGCTGATCTCTTCTCCCTGGGATCCAGTGATAGAACATGAGGGATTGGTGCAAAGCTGTGCCAGGGGACATTCTGACTGGACATTAGGAAGCATGTCTTTACCAAGAGGATTGTCAAACCCTGGAACAGTCTTCCTACAGAGGTGATCAATGCCCCAGGCCTGTCAATCTTTAAGAGGCATTTGGACAATGCTCTTAACAACATGCTTTAACTTTCAGTCAGCTCTGAATTAGTCAGGCAGTTGGACTAGATGATGGTTGTAGTTCCATTTCAACTGACTCTTCCTCTTCATCCCCTCCCCTCCTGTCCCCTCCACTCTGCTCCCATCCTCTTCCATCCTATCCTATTTTTATCAGGCCAGACAGTTAACAAAGGCTTCTCTTAGGCACAGGCCTCTCTTAGGCACAGGCTTAAGTGCTTCATTACACAGGAATGGATTCACTCCTGCCTCCCTAGACTTTGCAGGAACAGAGCTTCCCATCTATAGATTGTTCTGGAACAGCACTGACATTAAAGGATGAAAGTATTAAAGGTGGCTCTGGATGCTCATCCTAGTAGTGCAGGGGAGAAACACAAAGCCTGAATTACTGTAAGACCAAACCCAATTACCCAGTGAAAAAAGGTGGCTAGTTAAACAATGTTATTCTCAGACCCAGATGTCTGCACATCACCACACTTCACATCCATACCTCAGGACAGCACAAAATTCTATTAGCAAGTTAAAAAGCAGGTAAGTAGTGTCCTGCCAAAACCAAAATATAGAGTTTATATCATTCATACGAATATATGCATGCACCTCTTTAATATAAATATGTCACAGAACAAGTAATCTTTAAATGAAATGTTCTTTTTTACTATCAATGTCTTTAATGTTAGAAAAACATAAACCTAGCTTACAAATAAAACCACATAAACACTTTGGTACTGGCAATAAATTGAGAATAATTGACCTTGTCCTATCAAAGGATGAGTGTATCTTTAGATCTTAAGTGCTGTGTGAATGGTTATGAACAGGCTTAAAGTACTGAGCAGCAGCAAGCTAAGCACAGCATGCACAGTGCATTTCACAGGGTATTAAATAGTCGAGGTTGGTAGAACCTCTCCCTTGGTTCAGTTTTAAGGCGTTTGATTTCTAAAACTACAGTCCATACAATATCACACATCGGTCCTATCTCTCTTTACGCTAATTAGGTATTTTATTATCAAAAAGACACCTCGTGCTATGCTGGTGCATCTATGTCTCTCTTTTTACGGCTACATGCCTGATCCCAGCTTTTAGAAGGACTGACACAGTCTCGTCTCGCGAGGGAACATTCCCCTTCTACTCCACTTGATGAGGAGCATCAAGGAGAGAACATTTCCTCAGGCATGATGAAAATAAGGCAAATAATTTTGTCCTCGCAGTAAAGGGCCTAACCCTCAAACCCGAGGATGAACTCATCACTGTCAGCACTCTGAAAAGGGATCAGCACGTCCACCCCTCCCAAAGGCCAGTGCCTAATAGTATTACATGCCATAACATGTGACATGGAGGGTCAGAGGTCGCCCATATAACATCACAGATGGTCAAATACCAGCACTGGAGTCTAACAACCCCAAAACATAACTGCACTGTCATTCATTAACAGCCTCTACCTTAGAAATAAGCCTCATTTTCTCCCAAATACTCCTAGAAAACAGTTCCCTACGTCAGTATCACACTTTGAAGTATGATGTACATGTATTACATATATGAAATCAAATAAAACAACAGCCAAAACAGCAACTCTAGGCAGAACTGATAAAGAATTTCCAGTTTGATATTAACTGAGCCTTGGCTCAGTTACTCATTATTGCGAAGCCTCCACAATATCTTTTGTCATAGTAACCCCTGGGGATGGAGGGGATGGAGGTCCAGCCAGCCCAGCCACCCCTGGGGAACCTGCTGCCTGACCGCAAAGCCTGCAGTCATGGACCTTAAATATCAAAACTGGCAACAAAATACACTTGTAAAGTTAACAATTAACCCAGTGGTAGATCCTTTTATGATGATTGTCTTGAAAATTCACTACTCAGTAGAACAATAAAAAATAAACAGTTTCAGAAGTTATCAGTCTAAGATAACTGAATTGTCTCCTTTCCTCACTTGTGCAAAAAACCAAACAAAAAAAAACCCAAACCAAAAAACTTCAACTTCACTATTTGAAGGAATTCAGTGTTCACAGCAAACACAGTACAATGGTGCTATTGGATAGACTGCACCTGAATCTTGCAATGTTAAGATTTTCCATTACTTTCACATCCAGTATCATGAAGGAACACAGGAAGACCTGTGGAATAATACAAGTAGCAGATCATGTTCCATGACTGGATCACCAGGTGTTTACTAGAGCTGTTTTGGCTGCCACCAACACAGAACAACAGTGCCACCAGCACTGTTATCAGCAGACACAAAAATTTTAAAACTAAATTAATCTGCAGGTTCTTTTCCTTGTGTTTCCATCATCACAGAATGGCATTTATGTCCTTGTGAAACAAGGAAGAAACAATATCCCAAAATTTTGATCTCTTAACATTTTGCATTGTTTTAGTAGATCTGAGAGAGCTAAATACTTTTAAAATTATTGAATAAGGAACTGGAAAATTTAAAAGGTTTAAAAATGACTACTCTAGACAGAACTGGAAATAACATGAAAATTTTACATACTACTTCAGGCAGGGATTTCTAAATCTTCTGTTCCAAAACGTTCAGTCTTCAGCACTACCACAACATGCCCCCACAGAGACATGCCTGCACATATAATCCACCTATATATACAGTAATTAGCCACTGTTCTTCTACAATTAATATTAACTTAATGGGCCACACGATAAAGAGAGGAGAGGTTATTGTGTCTCTTGCATTTTATACTGTGTGTTGCTGTCTCCCAGCCTCGCTAAAGCCTGATAAGCTCCCATTTCAGTCAAATTACTTCTGCTCCCCACAAATGTACATAAGAACTAAAAATTAAATGAAAATGGCAAGACACGTCTCCTTTTATTATTCTGCAGGAAACAATCATCAAACTGCTGGAGGCTCTGACAAAATGCCTGTTTTCCATCACTGCATGCCTATCTTGTTGGAAGATCCCAAATTATTCTGAAATGACTTAAATCATTCTTGTTCTATACCCCTCCCTCTGCAATACAGGCAGTGCATTTCAAGCTATACAGTAACTCAGCACACCAAGGACAAAGCTTAATGTAAGCTTGAGACAGAGGCCATATTCTGATTGAGCCATCAATTAGGAAGAAAATTGTGGCTTTCAAGATCTCAGTATGCCAGCAGAGGGATTCATGGCTCCGACAAGTTGCTCGGATTGGTGCACTGTTCCTTTCTCAGGACATTCTGGATTACTGTTCACTCTCACTTGCAAAAGAAAAATTCCTTTTTAAACCAACTGGAGTTACTCTGTCATCTCAGAGAGCACAACTTTCCCTGGATGGGTAAATGTGAAGGAAAATCCATTTGTTTCTATAAATATGCAGGACTTTTTGTCTTTAAATATTGACATCCACACCCTTATAGATTTCTTAACCTTTAGTCTATCAGCACAGTTGTGGTCACCCAAATATGTGCCTGGCCTGTGGTAAAACTGTGCTAGCTTTGTGACAGCTATAGATCTGTCGGATGTCAGAAGCTGTTCCCAAGGAAACATCAGGAAATGGGATTATAGGAGGTTTTGAAAACCTGTTCTGAAGGTCTGCTAAGAGGAGCAAGAAAGCCCACCTTTCTCCATGAAAAATCAAAAATAGATACACAGCAAAGTCTGAGATGATGAGAACAACAGAAGATAAAAAATTGAAGTTCAGTGATAAAAACAGAATTATCATTTTAGCACCACTTTTTTTTTTTTACGTAATAGAAAACTGACTCCTTTTGGAGAGAGAATGCAATCCATTTCCATACTGTATATCTCTTTGAAAGAAATACTGTAAGCTTCTTCCTTCTTTCACTAGTAAGCTGATGTTTATTCATGTGCATGGGGCTACCGCACAGACCTCTCACAGCATGATGAGTGTGCTGGCTGAAAGGTAGGATAGATGACGAGTATCGCCAGGATTTTTAAAGCAGGATGCTCAAGCTTGCCTGCTTAACCTATATTTAGCCTGCTAAATAAGCGGCCTGATTTTTTGAAGTGCAAAGTCAGAATTTCCCCGTCTCTTGCTACAAGAGGGAGACTCGCACACTGGCCACTCCACCATATTTGCCACGTGGCACCACAGCCTGCCTCCGACCCCAGGACCGTCCCACAGGTACCCACCACCATACACTGCAAAGCACAGGTCTCACATGTTGAAGCCCAAGAAAACTGAAATGTCTGTTGGCTTCCCAGGATACTCAGCACTTCGGAAAACCAGGACACTTATTTAGGAGACTAAATATGGATATAAGACCCTAGTGCTAAAAAAAATTGGCCCATTTAAGAAGAAAGGATGTACGCCATCACCTTGGAGCTCCCCAGCAGACAGGACTGAAGAGGAGCTCTGGCTCTGCAGTGCTCACTCTAAAATCAGCTCCTTTTAAGACTGATGCTCTGCCCTACCCTGGGACCTTGCAGCGTGAAGAAATATGGGATGAGTTACAATCAGAGTGAGAACTGGATAACCCTTTCCCAGGAGCTTCTTTGAAAATCTCCTTCAGATGTAACAGGGTTGAAGTCCCCAGAGCAAAACATCTACAACTTCCATCCCCATGCTCCACCTGAAGGGAAGCTCATCGAGATAGCATTTCTGCCCGGGAAGAAGAGAGACATTTGCGCACCCATGCAGGGGTAGCAGGGGACATTGTCTCCTCAGAGATAAGGTTCCACCTTTTGTCCATCTCAGGGCTGTAGGTATGGCACCTACAGCACACGCAAATTCTTCCCTCGCTGTGCTGCCACCACAACTGTGTAGCGGTGCAACACTCCCTGACCCAAAAAGGAGGCAGAGCCATCTGACTGGAAATTAATTCTTGCCACGGCATGCTTGGTTTGCAGCCAGGAACTACAGGAAAATTGCTTCCATGTTTTCCCAACTCACTCTTCACTCATCTGACCTGGCAGAAACAGCACAAACCAGGACAGCAGAAGAACACATTTCCAGATCATTTAGTGGGTGTACAAGCTGCGGATGCACCCACAGCCCCAGCTCTCCTGCTTTTCGCTCATTGCCTTCAGGTCTTCCACTCCTTCACGTACTTGTGGAGCCTGATTCTTTGGGGCAGTGGTGGTCTCCCATGCTGTGCCTGCATTGTAACCACCTGTTCTGCATCACCTCCACACACCTGCTTTCACAGTGATATAGAGAGAAGGGATCGTTTGGCTTTGATATTCATGACATCTCGATTTTATACTTAGTTTTGCCTGTGATATAGATAGATGATCAGAAAGGCACCATGACACAAGCCACAAGCAGTATTACACAGAGTATTACACTCCTCAGAAAAGACATTTGTATATCCTTCTCCAGAATAAAGTTATGGGAAGGGGACGAAACTAAACCACCTTTTTGTCTGGGGAAAGGGAGCATGCCCTTGTAGCATTTAGACTGCTAGAGTAACTCTTACCAAGATGGGACTCTTCCACAGCTTCACCCGACAGGAACAAATCAAATCACCACTTTATCTGAATTCGGTATAATGGCACAGCCAAAATACAGTAATAATTAAGAATGACAACAAAAATAGTAATAATAATCTTTTAAAACTCCTTATAAGAAGCAGTAAGGGGGGAAAAAAAATCACTTCGTTACACAACTCTTGAATATTGTTGATTGACTAATTAAAATGCAATAGAGCATAAAAAAGTGCACAGACGATGCTCAGGATGTAATGTAAAGAGCAATCACAACCACTCAGTGGGGCTTAGCAGGTCTGAAACGGTATCTAATTCTGCAAACTCCAGAAAGGTACTGCATAATGTAAACCCTATTGCTCTGCACACTTTAATGAAAACTGCCTCCCTTTGGATTGAATTGCATACATATCTATTGTGAGTCCAGCACGATAAAGAAAACAAGCATTGTGCATTTAAAGATGTTGCCTCATTAAAAGAAGCTAAAAGAAACCCATTGTAACAGTTTCTAAGACAGAATTAAGTAACAGGGTGACAGGTGGTGTATTATTATTTTTAAATGGAATAAACTTGCATATATACAGATACAAGGCACGTATTTCCTTTGATATTACAGCATGCACCTGCAACTTGTTATTGCAAGGACCTTTATTAAGCAAGTGTGCATTTAGTAACATCTGCAGATTTATAAAACTATTTACTTGTCCTACAATTTGGAATAGACAGCTTTCGAATCTTAGAACTACGTCTTCCAAGAAAATAAGAAGATAATGATAACTGCTCTCACAGGAATATGCTTTCAGGCATTGTAACAAATAAACATATATGTTTCACCTATGCTCAGCTTAAAAAGTTCAGAGATTTTTAGCACTGAGATTTAATCCACTTGCAAGCATATGTCTTTTGTATCACTAACCTGCCAGCTAGCTTCCCGTCGCAGCCCTTTTATCCAGTTTTCTTCTAAGTCCTTATTCTCTCTCGTGGATGTTTCATCCATAGCTGATGGAGCTTGCACAAACTCGATTGGCCACTGGCTGTTACACTCTCTTTGTAAGCCTTTACCGAGGCAGCAGCAAGTGCAGTTCGGTGACAGACTGTCATGAAGAAAATGTCACACCACGGGTGGGGGGGAGGCAAGGGGGAGAAGGGATGGGAGGAGAGGGAAAGGGTCGACATGAAGGATCCACACGTGAAAAGATTTGGGGGAGTGTGACCGTGGTCTGACACGTTCCCGCTGGTCCAGCAAATGCATCGCTGCAGCCAGGGAGTTCGCAGGGTAATGACAGAGGGCTGGTGACATTGTGGAACAGCCCTAATTAGATGTAAAGTATAGCAGAACTGCTAATACTATCCAAAGCCTTTCCCAAAAGTGTTTTTTTCACATATTGCAATAATTGTCTCATTTGGTGTCACTATAATTAAGACTGCATTGGGGGTGTGGATTCAAGCAAAGGAAATACAAATAGCTGCTGGGTCTGTGTGAAAGAAAATATTTCAGCGTATCTGTTTGAAAAGTGCTTCCTGAACCGCTCTGCAGCCAATAAACATGAATAATAATACAGGCCATTTTGATAGAAATGGGCTCATTACCATACTGGCTGCTGAGCTCTTCCAGAGCGCAGGTTCAGCAATGCAGAAATGGGTTCAGCAGGACACAAGTATTTCAACCCCAAACTAGAAAAAATTAGTCCCAATGTAAGACATTTTAAAAAATTGCTTGAGCTTGCTCTCTGTGCATTGCACTGAGAGATGTCTGCCACATACCCGGAGCATGGCTAGGCTCTCTTTATGATGTTTTTTATCACTCCTTCACTGAGCACCACCATCTTTCATCTCATCAAGAGATGGCTTAGTCTCTCCATCAATTCCTTAAAACATTGTCTAGCTTTTTTACCAAACAGAAAAAAAAAAAACAACCGCAGAGTTTACCCTTTTACCTCATTATAGCATTTATCACAGATTAGCTTAGCTGAGAAAATTGAGCTCATTGTATTTGGAAATCAAAGTTTCAGTCAGTAGCAAGGAACAAACTCTTGTTTGGAAGTACTGCTTCAGTACAAAATCAAAGTATTAATTTTTAAGCACTCTTTTAGCTGAAACAACTCTTTCCTGTGGAAAAAAAAACATACTGTGATAGCTTTAGAATTCATGAAGTTTATGACTATTAGGATGAGATTTTTTTGAAGTGTTGACTTTCCACCATTCACACTGTATATTTACTATGCAGACAAAAAAAAAAAAAGGATTAATTTTTTGGTTTGTTTTTCTTCCTGAGGATTTGCAGACCCCCAGCCATTCTCCCTGGCCTGAGCCAGACCTCTGCACAGGGCTGCTGAAATACAAACAAAAGCCCCCTCCTTTGCACCTTCCTTCTAGACTGCTGGAAAACATTTCCACTTTCCTCAGGTTTCACATAGACCTATTGTCACAAATTTTGGGTCTTCCACAGCCTGCAAATGTCCTCGCCATAAGACTAAGTGTGCCAAGCAGTACTCAGCATACATTGCTCCACATTGTGGCAACATCGCGAGCCTCCCTCCTGCAGCTCCGAATTTCTCCTCCGTTGGTTTTTTTTCTCTCCTTTCTCCTTTTAGTTAAACAATCAGAGCTCAGGCAGTGTGAGTCTCTGTGGCATTCAGTGTGACTTTTGGACTTGTGTTACACACCAGGAGCGCGCGTGAACGCCGGCTCCTCTTACATGTATGGATATTTTATTTTTAGACCCAGGAGCACAAGGTAAAGCAGTACAAATGCCAGAAAGGAGCCAGATGCTTGCACAGACACAGAGGGAGCATCAGGCTGGCAACAAAAGAGATGCAAAGGGACTTTCCATTCATAAGTTATTCCAATTCTGCTGTCTAAGTGAAAAACATTAATTTTTATTTATTCAAACAGAGGCATGCGGCAAAGATAATCCAAAGCCACTGACCCAGCCTCAGTGGCTAACACCCCATGCCTAACACTACCCACCCACTGTCCAGCAGCAAAGGACTGCCTGATTCACATTAGCAGGGTGACAAAGGGCCCATGGTATTGCCAATGCCTAAACCTTCCTCCTAGATGACAACAAAATATGGATAACAAATCCTTGAGATGAGATAAACTCACTTTTTAGGAGTGCCAGCATTTGCAAAAGGCAGCATCTAGGCAACAGCTGGTCTGATTTTGGAGGGGTACAATAAAAAAATTTAAAAACAAAGCAGGAGGAATTCTTGTCTGACTCTGCATATGGCACAGACAGATGCAAACCAACATACCGACATATTCATACTGGGTCAGGAGCATAATTCTAAATCTAAGATGGATAGCGCGCAGAAAGGGCTCGGCAATAATTGTAAATATTAGCAATGCTTCCAATCTAAGCTGCTCTGGATTGCAATGAGTTATTTCATGACTTTCCCTTGTCTTTTTCACCACCATGAAATAGCCAAAATTGTACATGACCTGCAAGAATATGAAGACATTTATTGATGGAAATCAAACTTCTTTTTTCACCCACAGTGTCTTTGATATGTTAGAGCCTGAAGCAAAGAAAACATAATAAAAACAATATATAGATGAGAACTTCAATTTTCCCCTACGTGTGAATCTGTCATTTATTTGCTAAGAATCAAATCTAACTCCACATAGTTAAAGAAGCTCCATATATCATTCTCCCTAATCCAGCACTCAGCTCAAATGTACCTTGCTTGAAGTTCATACAACATACTTGATTTTACACTACTCTAAACAAAACATCTCTGGATATTACAGCTTTGAATCTAAAAGGCTTTTGCTGCAATTCCATCTCAATAGTGAGAAATAGTGTGAGAACAGATTTATCAGCACAAGGTAACAGGGATGCTACAGAAGTCCATCCCAAGGATTGGATTCAACTCTAACAATAGGCTAATTTTTTTTTAATATATCCACAATTTATTACTGTGATGCCACTGTATAGCTGCCAGCACTGCGAAGAAACAAAGTGAGAAAAAAAGAAGGGTTTTTTGAATACTGAACTGCTACCCAGACATATCCTAATTTTTCAAAACACTTGAACTGTGAAATGGGTGCTACTTCTGGGCAAGGACTGGCTTCTCACGCTTACACAGCTCTTCCATACCTAGCCACCCAAGCACAGTAGTGCTGTGTTGGATATGGTCAGGAGGATACATCTCCATCATGGCAGGGTGGGCTGGAGCTCCTCGTCAGCCATCTGCTCTGCAGCGGCACAATCAGGAACGACAATGAAGCAGGAAAGGGTTTGGGTGTGTCCTGGTGACCTCAGTACAAGAAGGGTCTTTAGTGGAGCTCTGAACTCCACTCTGAGAAGACTCAGCATCATGCTGGATACCAGTAGACTGATACTGTTATTGGAGGGATACAAGGATAAATATAAGCAATTTTCACCATCTCCTTCAAAACCTGTGGTGAGGTCAGCTCAGACATAGCACAACATGGGCCCATAGCATTTCAACATACTTCTTTCAAAGTGTTAAGTTCTCCTAACAGTCCTAGATATGCCCACCTTTCATTTCCTTCTCCCTAACATTGCACTCTGATCTCTGTTACTAGTTCCACATGGATTTACCCCTGAAGTCCAGTACCTGGTATGCATCAAATTCTTGCTACAGTTTTGTTTTCCTGCCACACATACCCATCATAGCCTTGCAATAACCTTTATTTCTGAGTTTTCTCATCAGAGGATGATAGCGTGAACTAGCAAACTTACTAAGAGATCCTTGGGATCTCTCAGTGCAGAACATCTTTATGTATTTCTGCCTCTTAGATCGCAAGTCTTTAGCACACAGTGTGTTTTCAGTGCTAAACCCAGGGCTGGCACCTTAACTCATGAAGGCACAAAACTTATACCAAAAAGATCCCTCTAGCACTTTCTAAGAGATTTAAGAGGAAGAACTTAGAAATGTCTTTAAATACAATCCAGGATAAGGAGCATTGCATGATAATACACAAAAGGGAAAAATCCTGAAGTACCTCTTAAGTATACAGTGGTTACTGAGGGTAAAATTTAAGTTGTCCCTGAACTAAATCCAAGCCACAGCTACATAACTTCCTACACAGTCTATATTAAAGCTATTCACACAGTGTTCTTATTCATCATCCAGGCTCCCTTTTAGGAACCTGCATAATAGTCCAAAGACAGGAAAGAGCAGTCCAGGGGAACTGTTGTCAAACTTGCTGTACTCAGGATATGTCCCAAACAAAATGAGGCAAGGACAGTTTTCAGTGATGACATTCATCTCACCTGAACGTTAAAGCTAAATGCCATCTGTCCATACCTGAGTCAGGTCCCTTTAGTACAGGAGAGAGAAGGAAGGCACCTATAGAGAGCAGGTCATCTGAATTTAGCCCAGGTACTTATCACAGGCTGACACAAACCACCACCCCATGGACATGCCTTTGTCAACAGTGGGAGGAAGAGAGGGTGACTTTAAGACTTATATACCTAATGTCCAAGTGGCCCAGTTGGTACAGAGGAATTCCCTTCCCCTGGGTCCATGCAAAGTCAGTATACTTCTGGACTGAGTTCACAGTCAGCTTGTCTCTCTAAACACCATTCCCACATATTGTGCAGTGCACATGACCAAAACCAAACCACCCACAGCGCAATACTGTGTTTGGGTACCTCCTAAGCACTCAGAGCTCTACAGATCCTGCTTTCCCCCTTGCCCCTGTTCCAAAGGACTCCAGCATCTTCTCCCATATATCTGAGATCACACAAAGCTCATATCTCATTCCCAAACTTAGAACTTAACTTAGAAGGTACCAGTGAGAAAGGAGACCTAATGTCACTGACCTTCATTGAGACTTGGGCTCATGAAATCCCCTGCTCACTTCTGGGACTACAGATTAGACCATCCCCAGTGGAGGTTTCAGATGCCAGTGGAGTCCCTGCATGCTGCTGCAGCCCTGCAGAACTACAGCACCTGGCAGGGTGATGGTGTGGCAGATCAGCACATCCATTAGAGAGCATCCAAAGGAGGGCAACAAAGATGGTGAAGGGCCTTGAGAGCAAGCTGTATGAGGAGTGGCTGAGGTCACTTGTCTGTTCAGCCTGGAGAAGAGGAGCCTGAGGGAAGACCTCATTGCAGTTACAACTTCCTTGTGAGGGGAAGAGGAGGGACAGGCACTGATCTCTTCTTTGTGGTGACCAGTGACAGGACCTGAGGGAATGGCCTGAAGTTGTGTCTGGGGAGGCTTAGGTTGGATATTGGAAAAAGGTTCTTCACCCAGAGGGTGGTTGGGTGCTGGAACAGGCTCCCCAGAGAAGTGGTCACAGCACCAAGCCTGACAGAGTTCAAGAAGTGTTTGGATGATACTCTCATGCACATGGTGTGACTCTTGGGGATGGTGCTGGGCAGGGCTAAGGGTTGGACTCAGTGATCCTTGTGGGTCCCTTACAACTCAGCATATTCTGTGATTCTGTGAGTTCAGATGTACCTGCTCTCACATGTATTGCTGCATGTGCCGATTAAATTGATTACCTGTTGACAAGCTAAAAATAAAGTTGCCGTTAGAGCACCATAATGTGTGACATTCCACAGGCTGAAGCAGAGCTGTATTTTCCCTACCTTAACCTAAATGTCCTTTGAGCAGAGCAGCTTGCTTTGTCTGCTAACCACTCAAGGAGGAGCTTGTTTCTCTGTCTTGCCTATCTTGCAACTTTTAAGCTCCTGCCTGAAAGAATTACTCATTTGTTCGTGCCAGACTGTCATCTCTTTGAAAGCAGCACCACAAGATCTTAACAGACTTGATGTACATGGCTGTTAAATTTATTAGTTAAGAAAAACAGCAAATGACAAGTGAATAAAGCACTCCTTGGGACGTTTGGACTACGGATTTTGTATAAATCAATAGCGAGGGCTATAAAATGTCAGAAAATACCAAATGAGGAGAAAGGAATCAATAGATACCTTCTGAATTAAATGAGTGATGAATATTCTTTACCAACAAAAATAAATTAAACTACAAAACCCACTACATTAAAGCGATATCCAGCCTCTTACTTGAAATCCCAAAGGAAGGCAATTCAGGGTTAAGGCTGAAAACTCTGTCCTTAAACAGCACCACTGAGGAAGACGAGGACAGAAAGGAATAGCAGGAAGAGAATAACTAAATTGCTTTCACACAAGTTGCAAATGAAATACTAACTCAAAAGTGTTCCTCTTCATCCTGAATTCTGTTTGTTTTTCTGGGCTTGAGTCAAAAAGACAGTGGCCATCTTACTGTAATGTGCTTGCACTGTGCTCCAACCTTGTTTTCAATACCCTATTTCTGATATCGATACGATATTATAGTAATATAATACAAATACTAAAATCAGGAATGGTTAAAAGTATACTAAATCCCTTATCACCCACTGAGGATGCATTCTGCGTATTCCAGCAGTCTTTCCACCTTCTTGTTAGGACCCCTGTTGGGGCAGTGTCCTGCACAGTTTAATGAGTTTGTAGATATTTTGCCTTTGTGGTTCTGGATCCCAACTTCTGCAGCATGTTCTGGATTCCAGCTTCTGTAGCATGCTAGGCCAGACACCCAATGGAAACACTGCTGTATAGTCACCATAGTAGAAGAGAAGACAGAAGACTTGGGTTCACAGTCAAAGTTTTGTCACAGCTGTGGGTCTGCCTTTAATGCAGCATATTATTTCCTCAAGGTACATATTTCTGCTTTTAATGGGACCCAGTTTACAAAAACCCAGTGTCACACGCAGTCACACATAAATCATGACCTGCCATAAATACATTATCTTTTTCTTTTAACAATGAAAATAGTCCATACATGCTAGGATGCATGCAGAAAAATCTGAGATCACATTTAATGGAAATACACTTACACGTCTTCCAACCGCCTGTTGAAGACTATACAGTACTCTTCATTCCACTTTGCAGAAGTAGGTCAAAGAAGGGCAATGAAAATAAAACACAGAAAATCCCTCCTATGAAATGTGAAAAGAAAGGAAAGGGTTCATTTTTTCTTTTTAATTTAAAGAAGAAAAATTATTAGCACAGGAAATAATACAAGTTTCTAGGGAACAGAATGGTAAAATGGCAGTGGGTCCATTCTTTCTGACTTTCAAAAGAATGCAAGGAAATACAACAAAAGCCAAAGGTGGCAGACTCAAACCAACAAAATCAAATGTTTTTTGAGAAATATGTAATTAGAGTGGAACTCAGTGCTGAAAGAAGTGCCTGAGGGAAAGAATGTATCAACTTTCTACAAATGTTAGTGAAACTGTAATAGTAAGCAATCCAAACTTAATGCAGATACCACTAACAAAGATATGTGCTTCCCAGTATGAGCCAGCCTGGGAAGCTGACGGTTCACTTCAGATGCAGTGCAGGACTGATATGTCTGACCGCCCTGATGCTCACCCAATGCTTCTCCACTCCTGGCTGGAAACAGCTGGTGCAAGCCACTTTGAGGGACCAGGCTCCCTCCACTCTAGATGCACTAGAGAGCTAAAGAGGTGTAGCAATTCCCATGGCCTTACAGATCAACGCTGGATCCTGTTGCTTTACCTGGGCAGGCAGCTATTGTGCTTGATGTAGGCTATATTGGGGATGTCTGCTCAGGGTCAGGGCATTCTCAAGGTTGACAACAGTTAAAGCTTTATTGCATTTATAATCCTCAGTACATAGAGACTGAGAGGTAAACATCAGAAATTAATCCCATTCCTCTGTTTGTACCTTTCTCACCTAAACATCCATTTATTATCTGCCAGTTAAATCTTTCCAACGTGCAAGCAAGACAGATGCCAAAATCTCAGGTACGGCCAAAAGAAGCTGAACACGAGTCCATGCAATTGCCTTCAAGTTCATGATCCTCCTCTGGTAGGACTTGGAGGACCCCCATTAGGAACATCAGAGCTAAGGGAATCAACTCTCCTACTCCAGAGAGCAGAAGGTAACATTTTCAATTTGTGAAGAGAGGAACCCTTCATCATCAGAGAGGAACAGGAGCATGTGCCATGCATCACACCGCAGTGGACTGTGGGAGATTTGCCCTTCCTTTGCATGGGCAGGATGGATCAAAACGAAGATGCTGCCTCATTTCTCAGTAAACCAGAACCAGTACAGGGAATACAAAAGAGGATGTTGGCACCTACTGCTACATTAAGAACGCTTATCAGCATTTCTCATAGGACTTTAGCAAAGCAGATTTGTCATCAAGATTTAGGAGAGGCTGACCAAACGCAGGAGCGCTCCACTCCCCACTCCTGCCATCCTAGCACAGCCATGGATTTCAGCTAATGCAGCAAAATGGCCTTTATTTCACTCTGCCCTTTCCTGACCTCTCTAAGGAGATCTGTTCTGGCACTGATAGCATTTCTGGACAATGCTAATACTTCCCATTGTATGGGGTTTGCATGTCAAAGTTTTGGTAGTGGGGAGGCTCTAGGGGTGGCTGCTCTGAAAAGCTGCCAGAAGCTTCCCCTATATCCAACAAAGCCAGTGCCAGCCGGCTCCAGGACAGACGCACTGCTGGTCAAGGCTGAGACCATGAACCACGGTGGTAGCACCTTTGGGTTAACACAGTTAAGAAGGGGTAAAAACTGCTGTGTAACGGCAGCCAGAGAGAGAATCTGTGAGAAGAACAGCCCTGCAAACACCAAGGTCAGTGAAGAAGGAGGGGGAGGAGTGCTCCAGGCACCGGAGCACAGATTCCCCTGCAGCCTGTGCTGAAGACCATGGTGAAGCAGCTATGCCCCTGCAGCCCATGGAAGTCCACAGGGGTGCAGGGATCCACCTGCAGCCCGTGGAGGACCCCACACCAGAGCAGGTAGATGCACCCAAAGGAGTCTGTGACCCTGTGGAAAGCACACACTGGAGCAGGCTCCTGGCAGGACCTGTGAACAGTGGAGAGCGTAGCTCACACTGGAGCAGGTTTGCTGGCAGAACTGGGACCCCATGGGGGACCCACGCTGGAGTAACCTTTTCCTGAAGGACTGCACCCAGTGGAAGGGACCTACACTAGAGTAGTTTGTGAAGAACTGCAGCCCAGAACTTGAAGAAGCTCATGGAAGACTGCCTCCCATGGGAGGGACCCCATGCTGGAGCAGGGGAAGAGGAAAAGAGGAAGAACCGGCACAGTGTGATGAACTGACCACAGTCCCTCCATTCCCCATCCCCCTGTGCCACTGAGGAAAGGAAAGTTATACTTTCTTGCCCTGGCCCAGCTGAGGAAGGGGTGATAGAGGAGCTTGGTGGGCACCTGGCATCTAGCCAACCCACCAAGATTATAGCTGGCTTCACACACTCGCTCTGTTAATCTCTTGTGACGCTTATTCCAGTGCTGGACATAAACTAGACCAAATCCTTTGCTGAAGCCCCCTTACTCATCCTAAAGCACCTAGAGGGAGACTTTTGCAGATGATCCCTTAGCAGCTCGAATCAGAGACCTATTTTGCTAAAGCCCTACCTGTTGTTTGTTATTGTAATAAGCCTTCTCAGTGGAAGCCGAACTGAAAGCACGCCAGCTCACTGGTGCTGCTCTGCTATTTCAGGCGGTGTCACGAGCCATACAGTCTGCTGGTATTTGTGCTTCAGTTTCACTGCGTGACTCCAACCACTCAAGATCTTTATGAAAGTAATACATTCCAACCTAATCTACAACTAAATTAATGTCAGAAGTAAGACAGTGCCCCGAGTGATCAATAAGTGGATTTTTCCCTATAGAAATATTAGAAGCAACTCACATCAATAAGTCTCAAATTTATGGGGCAATTCAGTTCTTCCATTTACAGCTTGAATAACTTGCCTTTGTATAAGATATTACATTACTAAATAACATGTGCTAAAAGGAGCTTCTATGTAGCAGTCTCTGACCTGCAGCAGCTGAAGATTTCAGGGGCCATCAGCAGATGTAGTAAGGGACCCAAGAAGTCCACCTCAACCAAGCCCCTTTGAAAACCAGCACAAAATTATTTCTAAGTCCATTATAGGCACCTAAATGCATTATACTCAGACCCACTTCTGGATTTAAATGCAGAGTGCTGATACTGGGACCTTTGGAAGACAAATGAATGACACTGACTTTGATCTTGCAACCATCTATATGGTCATCTTTACAATTATATACCAAAACCATCTTCTTGAATATTATTGTTCTTATCAACAGAATCATATAAAACTAATCTACAAAAAGAATGGTGTCTATAAGAAAAGAATAATCCTCCACTAGGACTAACATGTCTCTCTCGTTTCTAATTTTTATGATTCCATACAAATTAGAAGATCTGACTGCAAGGATCTGCTTAGCTAAAAGGAGAAGACTAAAGGAAAACCCTTTTTTTTTCACCCATGATACAATTTTAGGTCATACAGCTACTAAAAACAGAGAAAATAAGCTGAAAATGCAATGGTAAACCATTAATTAACAAAAAAAACAATCCAACTCTCTAAATCTCTCTTATGAAGTCACTGCTCACTCTTGCCAATCTAACAAGTATGCTCCTGGATTTAACAATTAAATAATTATTGGTTGTGGTGAAGAGCAGCAAAGGTTTCTATGCCTGGTGCTCAGTGGAAGTGCACTGGGCTGTCACTCCAAAGGCAACAATTAAACCCAACCCTTTCAAAGGAAGACAACCTCTCATAACCCAACCCAGCAACTGCCACGGGATCCACGGTGAAACCGGCTGGGAGTTTTCCTGGGTGCAAATATAAACTTAGCATCACTGGCCAAGTATTCCAGCTTTATTTTTATCAAATCCACGTATCCTGCTTTATTCTCTGGAGAAGGTTCACTGTTTTCTCCTACATCCCTCTGGAGGGCATCATGGGAGTCCCAGTACGGCTATTTTCCCTTCTTCCCCAGATCCTTGGCTGAGCTTAGATTGCTTTTAAATTATTTGAAAATTATTCTTCAAAACAAAAATTACAGTAACTAAGAAAGGTGTTTTTCTCCAACTCAACTACTTTCTGCTTAACAAACCTGAAGAGCTCAGTAAGGTCACCAATGGCTGTTTTTCATTTCCCATTTTTAAAAGGGCAACGACTGCTGTGCCATGTTCAAGGCAGAGCCTTGTCTTTCACACATTCTATTCTTCTCTGTGATTTATTATGCTGCTTTTATTTAGGTATTATAATAAAAAGCAGCCATTCCTGCAAACTAATAATCTTCCGTTTCTCCACCCGATCAATGCCGACGTGGTGGAGAACTTCCAAGTGCCTTCAGATTAATTTCTCACATATCATCACAGATGCTCGAGCAACAAATAGCCTGCTCTATTCCTGATAATAGAAGATAAGTAACACTAACAACATACAGAACAGACGAAGGGAAAACGGTATAAATCTTTCAAGTAATATATTGTATCAAATCTTGAGGCAGGTTTCCTAGTGACAGGTGCAAGTTCTTACAGCCTTTGTGTACGGCTGTAGGAGACACCCTCATTTTGTGAAAAGCGAAGAGAACGAAAATCAAATTCATTGTCATTTTCTTCTCATGTCCTCTATAGAGTGGAACTGGAATGAAATTTGCCTGCTTTTCTTTCCGAAGTAGGCCTCCGTGCAAGTACTGCCAGTACATCTCCATGTGACGCCAGCCCTCAATGTGATGACTATTGTGGAAGTCTCACAGTCTGCCAGGAATTTGGCCGCACTTGAAAATTACTCCTTTTTTACTTATTTGAGGATGCAAATGCTCCAAAAACAAATGCAAAAGGAATCCTGACTTGTCCCTTTTCCTTCCAAAGGGACATTGGGAAATCCAGCTAGCAGTGCAAGCACTCTGACTGGCCTATGTGGTTTCTTTGCTTCCCCCTTTCACAGTAATACATGTAAAAACCAAGTAGCCATGACAGAAGTATTCTTCTTAATCACATAAAGCTTTCCTAGGCTCATCACAAATGTGTCTGGAGTCTTCTATCTTTAGCATGCCCTACCCTTATATTGTAGTGCCATTAAGAACTATTATTAAAGGCAAGTTTTAAAACAATGATTTTAATGACAGAAGGACAGACTAACATTCTCCACGTCAAGGAAGTTACCAGTATCATCCCAAATGGCAGGGGATAAAAATTCTGAAGTCAAAACTACAATACCCACATGGACTTGAGTAAGATTACCTTGATTTCCTAATTTGCCTAAATCAGATGTGCTGCTTACTTACAGCTAGAGGTAACATGGAGGTGTTTGCCCCCCTGTCCTCCTCCACAGCCATCAGATCTCCTCTTTAACCTTGCAAGTGGATGTCACTAACACTAACTGTCTTCTACCTTAGGCATTGGGGTGGCTCAGATCCCTGGCCTCACACACAGCTTTGCTCTACGAACGTTCTTACAGATTTCTTTTGCTGAAAATGTTTTCAGGACTGTGCCTGGAGTTGTTAAATAGCAATACTGCCAGCTCTTTCTAACTTGTTTGTGCATCTTCTGGACATGGTCACCACCCTGTGTGGCTTCGGGAGTGCTGGGAATCCACCAGAACAAGGGTGTGAATGTAAGCACATCTCAAATGAGTGGTAGCAGTGCCTTTAGTGAGGCTTCTTCATTTTGTTTTGTCACAGAAGAGGCAGCATTAGTTAATCTACATGGTAAGCCAGAGCCCACAGAAGGCTAGCAAAGGTGAAAAGATTAAGTATTTGTCATCACCACTGCAACATGGAGAATGTGTGCAGGGTATGGATGGAGGAGGGAGGAGGAGGCTACCTTGTCGTAGCCTCCTCTTCACACAGCACAAGATAGCTGCATTTCAGATGGAAGAAAAAGGACTGAGACTGTTTATTCCACATATTCCACAGTGCCACATGTTCCTCAGACCCACGACTTTAATTCCCTAAGGTGTCAGTACAGCATCATCTGCCTTGTTCTTCTTCATCCGTGTGAATCTCAGCAGAAAGACATTCCGGAAAAAAAGCCAGGGGATACTCATCAATTCCTCAGTTTTATCTACTCTACTCTTCTCATTTCTTTCTTTATTTAAAATACTCTTTTTGTTTTGTCGCAGTGAATTCCACTTGTCCTTACCTTCTAGGCCTGTCCTCTTTTTTTCTGTACTTTTCCCTGCAAAGGCATCGGACTTACAGCGAGAACACAGAGTGAGCTGGGATCACATACATGTGCATGCTGACAGCAGTGGCCTCATTTTGATGAGCAGCACTTTCTGATGGTGCTCTGGGAAGGACACATCAGCTGTACCTGGGTCCTTGGCACAATGACAGTATCAGATGTAACCAGCCACTTCCTATGCCCTAATGCAAACATCCTCTGCTACTGACCACTAACCTGCTGAACCATTCCCCCAAGTCCATCTTCACAGTTTCTTTTACTTCTTCCTGAGTTCATTCCAGCTTCCTCATCTCTCTTTATCACTGTAGCAAGATACCCTCCCTCCCTCATCTTCTCCCCAAAACCTTTTAGAAGAAGAAAACTAACAGAAAAAGAAGGTAGTTTTGATCTACTTTCTAAAAATCATCACTTTATTTTGCCTGCATGCTTTCCTGCCACCCCCTCCCAATTTGCCTTTCCTGTTTAAATAGAATAGTTTTCAGCAGGGACTACTTATGACTTCCTATCACTGCAGGGAATAATTCAATAGGGTCATCATTTCAGATGTAGTTTTAGGTGCTGCAGTAACATGATACCATGTCCACTGCTACCATACGGAGAAGACAAAAAGGCACAACTACAGTGACTGGGTGGAGAAAGGATGACGAAAAGGGATAGCATCTAGTTCAACTACTAGGTCTTTATAAATCCTTTGAAAGTAAGAATTTGGCCCACAGAAAAGCCCTGGCATTAGTCATCTGTCAACTGATAAATAACTATGCTTATAATAATTACGTGACTCTATCATAAAGTTATCCCTTTACAGCATCTAAGGGGCTCTAAGGAATGCTACGATGGCATATTGGGGGAAAAAAAAACTACAAGGAGAGCAGGTGTGCAGCATTTGGGGTTCACTAAACTGATCCAGCCTCGTTGGTAAGCTGGTGCATATTCCCAACTTCTACCACAACCCACATTCATAAACGCTATGGATGCCAACACGGATACCGCACATGGAGCGGCTGTACGAAGGACTATTAGTAGAAAAATAGATGTTTTATTATTGAAGAGCCCTGCAGGTACTCACATTATAACAACAGGCTGAGCACAGGGAGCCTGAATACCCAGAGCCATCAGTGCAGCTGTGTGCAGCGTTAGCAGTAAGTGGATTTGGCGTAAGAAGTCAAAACAATGTGCGTGGCGAGCAGGTACCGCAGCTGTCAGGAGGCAGCCCGGTGAAGCACCACCGTAAGGAAATTTGTCAGCTGTGCAGCAGTGGTGACACTGACCAGCAGCAGGAGGGAGCAGACGAGAAGGAAAACTAACTGCTGGCACCTGGTTTGTGCTGGCGGCAGGGGGCTGGCGGGAGGGCTGCAGGAACAGAGCCATTTCATTCCGGGGTTGCTCAAATCTCCGGGACGAAACGGCAGCAGCGTCAGCCTGGGGAAGGATACTGCCCACACAGAACGACTTTCTCCCAAGATTGACAATTCAGGGACTCTCCTTTTGTTCTCATTTACTTGCAAATAATGGTTTTCTTGTACGCCTACCAAACAATATTTACGCAGGACTGGATATATAGCTCTCATTAGAGCAAATGCTACTACCTAAATAGGGCTATTTGTGACTCGGCACCTTGAGTTTCACTCATCCCTGGTTTGAAGTGCACTAAAAGCACATTATTACTGCTTAAGATGCAAACTACCATGCTGAAAAATATCACTTTTTACCTTCAGTGAAAGAAGTTAAAAATTAATGGTTAGTTGAAACTAAGGTGAACAGTAAACAGAAACTCCTTGTGACCATGTGCAAGCTATTCCCAATCTATAATGAGGTTATACTTACTACTTAGATTAATTACCCTTTTTCTTCTATCTTAATTTATTTTATGCTTTAGGAAACCTACATGTCCACTAACCACACTGTATGTGATAAAGAAACACAATAAAAGCAATTTCTCTCCTACCCCCCAAAAAAACCATTCTCAGTAATGCACTTTTGAATCCAGCATACCTTCTCCTAATGAGGTTTCAGCATGCCATAAATAACACTAATGAGACTTTGTCTTGCCAATGTAATATATTTCCTTAATATAGCTTTAGATTTTCTTATGTTGCATGGAAAACTAACAGTCACAGAAAGAAATGTCCTCCAATAGCACATTAAAACCAAAAGCACAATTAAATATAAATGAATTCAGTAATTTAATTGCATTATTGTCATTTTTAAAAAATTCAGAAGAAAAGTAATGGTGTAATTTTTTCTACTGGTAAATAATAAAAGTGCTGAGGGAATCAGATAATATTTAAATAAACATTATTGTAACTATATGTGATACAAAGATACCTTTTATTGCCAGGTAAATTCTGTGTTTGCTAATGAAGAGCGAGTTCAAAGCATGTACCTTTGTAAGCTGAGGGACCAGTCCTACAAGTCTCATGCAAGTAGTCCCAGGTAAGTGATGTAAGATTTGACTCTGCTTTTACAGAGGTAATAGTCTAAGTGCCTATTTCCAGCCTCAGAAAGCAGGTACTTTAAATATCATCTGCAAAATGCAGCCTGCTAAGCAGAGGTTTACAGTGAAACAATCTCTTAGGTTGACAAACAGTATATATTTATGCCATCTGCAGCTCCCATCATTCTACAAGCAGGCCAACATTATCTGGGTGGATGTTTTTCCTCTAAAAATAAGAGCTGATGCTTTTTTCCCCTAAAAAAACGCCAACAAAACCAAAACAAAAAAATAAAACAAAAAACCCACAAAACAAAATGTGTTTCTGCAGAAAAATTAAATTTTTATTTGGGGCAGTATAAATTTGAAGCCTATTCTATTTTCAAAGATATATTGATATGTTATGCCTGTCACCTCTGCCACCTGTTTTCCCTCAGAAAGCAATGTAAGACTCCAGCAAAATTTCAGGGGGAGCACGGCAAGGGTTTTACCATTAATTTTCATGAAAATCGGTTAACTAGTAATTCTTTTCTAGGATTCCACCTTGAATGGTTAAATTCAGTAAATATCTTGGACTAGGCTGGGCAACAATGCAGTGACAGATGAAAGAGTAGCAAACTCTGCCAGAGAAACTAAATTTCAGTAAAGATGTTGTTGCTGATGGTGATACAGGCAAAAGCAGTTATGAGTATAAAAATGGAAATAATCAAATCCTAAGTGGAAGCAACACTCCATTTCCGTAGTTCCTTCAAGTCAGAAGAACAAGATGATCACAGCTTACAACTTCTGAAAGAACTAGCACACCAAATTATAGGCTGGGCATCTGAACAAATGGTTAAATCAGGATGGAACTATATGGCTAAAGATTAGCTGATAAAATGACTTACATACTTCAGAAGGGGAGAGTGACTCATGCAAATATGAGCCTGTTTATCTCATCTTACAACATGTGAGGCTTTAGAACAACTCTTCCATGAGGGAATACCTAAAAGAGGTGTAAACAAATGGCAAATGCCATGAAAATCAATGTGGATTTATCAAGAGCAGACTAAACCAAACTAATAGCTTCCTCTGCTATGATTAACTTTCAAGAGAACATAGTAACCTTATCTCTCTGAACTTCAGCAATGTATCTATTACCTACATGGGAAACCCTTAGTTAAAATGGAGAAGATGAGTTTAAGAGAATAACTATAAGGGAAGCAAGAGACTGATCAAAGAGAAGGGCAAGAAGATTCATACATGGCTCTGGTGAGACCTTTTCTGGAAGCCTGAGCACAGCTCCAACTGCTGGTTCCTGAGAGGTGAATAAACCTCGGTGGATGCAGAAAAGGAATGTTAGAAGGTTAATATATAAAAAATAACTGTAGTAGAAAGTAGTCAAGTACTACTTCATCTGTAAACAAGAAAGCTTGTTAGCTTCAGAATACAGCATTCTAGAATGGATTTCCAACAAAAACAACACGGGTCAAAAACGTAAATGCTTTTAATATACATTTTGAGTAGCATTATGGAAGAACTATAGAAGAAATTACATGAAGACAGGATTAGAAATAGTAGTGTACTGGATTTAACATTCATGTCTGTGTTTCTGTTTCCATGTGGACAAATGACTGGTCTATCACCTATATCCTCTTTTGTACAAACTGTGCATTTTTCTCAAAGTAATGCAATTTTCCCAAGTTAGACTGAGACACACTTAATGTGTGCTGATTCTTCTTTATACCTGAGAGTTTTTCTGCTTTTTTTCTAGCTAAATCTGCTTTTTTTCTAGCTAAATTGGTTGATCTAATAAAAGAGTATTAATCCTTCACACAAATATTGCCTCATTTTTTGGCTTTTCCCAGTTTACTGAAAGTTAAACAACAAAAAGCACACCTATGTGGCCTATTTTGATAGGTATGCATAAAAAAACTCCCACAAACTCTTGTTTTTTGCATGTCTCCTCAAAATTCAGCAAGTTTTATCAAATCACAACACAATGTGGAGACCTCAAGCCCTGAGGGCTTTGTGCTATGTTTCTTTATCAACTTCCCTTAGTGCCCAGGTTCAGATTACACAGTTATAAACCAACAGTCTTGCCACATAAGTGTCTAAGTCCCACATGTTTTTTCTGAAGAAGGAAAATGACTCCTGACAAAACCAGATCCTTGTGAATGCTTGCTCAACATTGCATTTCAATTCTATAGATACAGGCAAGAGTCAGGCTATTAGAAAAAATTGCAAAACATGGGTCAAAATAAAGTCATGTTTTTCGCAAAATAACTCCCCTCTCCCCTCAAAAAAATATTAGACCTTCAGCAGACAAAGCTATACAAATTTTATTAACCACATTTTTTCAAGACTCCGTAGCTTGATGCCTGTGGGTGCTTCAAGCACAGTAAGGGGGATTTTGTGATCATAAAGTCATAGTAAAATGATAAATTTAACATGTAAGATCAAACAGCAATCTATGAAATCAAGTATGAGAGAGAAGCAAACTCTAAGGGCAGCTAACAGAAATTGCAACGGGAACAAGGCTGATCAATCAGGATTTCGATTCTAGCTCTAGATAGATAGAGAGATCATTCCCCCATGTCCCTTTCTGGCAGGCAATATTAGCAGAAGTGATGTCAAATATTGTCATTTCATATCCAGACAATTGGTATTACTACCTCATTCTCAAAGTATCATCTTGGAGAGGAATGTCTAGAAATACACTGGGCCACAAATCTGACAGGACATCTCTGAACTTTCCTGCTTAGAGATGCAGCTGCACTTTGTCAAAATATTTTGACTCACTTCCAGTTGGAATCTGACTCAGGATAATGGTCCTTATATTTCACCAAGGTTATTTATGATCCACCCCTCCCCCCCCCCAAGATATTGTCTATGAATTATTTTTTATTTTTGCATTACTGCTGTCTTTCAAAGACCCAGTAACTGCTGAAAAAAGATTAATGAGCCTTACTGCTCACTTTGCTGGAACTGGGTTGCTACTGCTTAGCTATGGCCAGACTCAGGGCACCCCAATAACGACAGCAGCCTGAAAGAAATTACCCTCCACAGAGGATATGGGCATTTAACAAGAAGTCAATGACTGAAACCAGACATTTTATTTTCCTTTTCCAAATACAGCTTTTCTTACACAAGGGCTATGCTGGTATAAAATGTCCATAGGGGAACCCCTTAGCCTGGGGCTCTACACAGCTAAAAATCTTGTGCCAATCTACAAGGTTCTGAGAGCAAAGGGGCACTGAAGATCACAGAAAACCAGAATAAGTGCTGTGTTCCATTGGATTAATGCTTACAATAGTCAAAGCGCTCTAAAGTTAAAAGGTCCTCTTCACACTTTTAAGACTACCCAATTCTTCAGTTGTGCTCGCATGACTGCCTTGGCAAGTTCAAACTAAGCCAGCTTCAACACCACGCTGCTCCAGCAGTATGGGCTGAAGACTAAACAGCAGGCCAACGCACACAACCCAGCATCCGCAGCACCTTGGGCTTTCCACCCTGTCTAGGCCATGGCTTTCTGTTAAACCTGCACCTCCCAGGTCTAGTGCCTTGGAGTTTGACCTGTCTTGCACACTGACCCCAGACAAACCATATATGTAAAAACTGTCAAAAATCTTTTTTTCAATTCAGTGACATACTGCTTCAGCAACCACTGACAAGTATGAGGTAGGTAATAACAGAAGTCCGCCCCCACAAACACACTTTTTCATGTGGCAGATTAAATGCAAGTCCTGCCAACATAATATGTTTTCACTCAGTTTTGTTTCCTAACATGCCAGGAATACTGCCTCCCAACACGGAAAATACCCACTTGGTGTACAAATATCCAAGATGAACAAGAAAGTCATCCTCATCCTGCTCTTGCTAGAACAAATCTCTCGTGTGGCAGCAGTGATGACCTATAAGGAATGTAACCTTCTACAGTCAATGTGTGTCTGTCAGATATTCATTTATGAAGGATTTCATTGCATGCTGCTTTAACTTAAATAGATGCATAGAGTACATATTTTAATTTAACTGTCATATAATCTTTCAGGGTGGTTTTAGTTTAATAACAGAACCATTAGATAATACTTTCTCCAGTAAAGATTATGGCAGATTTATTTCTGCAGCAGTATTTGTGAACATGCCCTCCCTATATTTTTGACCACCAGATATTCCTTTTCCTGAAGGAAAAAAATGTTACAAAATGTTTTCAGAACTGAGAAGTTCACCACACACCTTAGCTCATCACTGTAATATCTCTAATACAAATAAGACATTATCTGTGACACTGAACTTAATGTATAGACAAATGTGATAACACACTATGTTTCTTGTGCCAGGCTCTGGGTAAATTGAGGAGGAGTCCTGTGGATTCACTGAAGAAAGAACAGACAGTGCTGCGCTTCCAGAATTTTAACAACAGCTTTATTCTTCTGCTTTTGCACTCAACCGTCTGTTATTTCAGACAAACATGCAGATTTAAAATTACTTAAACCCTTAAAACAAAATGCTTTAGGAAGCTGAAGGAGAAACAACCATATTGAGAAGAGAAATAACCATATTGAGAGAACTAAATGCTGCGAAGAGCAGCTCCAGAGTACAGAACTGAGCTTTGGCTTGGTCATCGGTCACCACAGAATGCAAACACCATCTGAGCAAAGGAAACTGTTTGAATCCATACAAACTTAAGTGAAATCTTGTGAGAATGTTCTTGTGATATTGCTTACATTAAATTTGCTTCCATTTTTTTTGGTAATATCACAAATAAGTCTCTTTCAAGGTACTCAGTAATCCAAGGCAACAATAGAAATCCTGACAAATAAAGATATGTGGGTAAAAAGGGAACAAAACCAGGTATTTAGAACTTTGCAAAAAAAGTACAGAAAGGTCCTAGCAGTTTCATATAAGCATAATATATACATAAGCCACCAAACTGACAGCAGGATTTTCAAGAATTGGCCCAGTTTTTGAGCCACATCTGGTATTCACACTTAAGAAAATTTAAATCAGTGCATCTCCAGTATTTTTGTTAGGTGTGCTCGCGACACGTTGCAAACATGCCCTTATCTGAATGTGAAATGCCTGTTATCCAGTAGACAACATGTATTTTATCATGTTGGATCAGAGCCTGCTCTGTGAAGTTGAACCCCCATTTTGTAAGAGCACATTTCTGCTTGCTACAGATAACAAGAGAGAAATCATGAATTCTGTTTTTTTCTGTGCTCCAGCAAGTAGCTCCATTGCCTCTTAATGGTTCTTGATACAGAAACCAAGAGGCAGGGCTAATGCTTGGGATTTTCCTTATCAAAGGCAAAAAAAGATGGAAAAATTGTAAAAGAGAATCAGGCTGTGGGGACAAGAAAGACTTCTAACCAGAAGCCATTAACCCTCCCAAGGAAAGAAAAGGAAGTCATGGGTCCAATGCAGGGGTTGAGTCATGTCTTTTTAGGATCCTGCACCACTTGAATGAGCTGATAAGAAATTACTTGGCTAAATGTATTTCCTTTTCCTTTTTGCTCATGTTGTCCTTGAAGGGGACCATTGCTCCGCAGCTAAAGCAGGCAGAGCTAGGGATGGGGCTCTGGCCACCCAGTTTACAAGAGCTCTTTTGCTTAGGAAGGGGACTAGCAACCACAGTCTAGGATACACTCAAGAGAGCTTCTGCTAGACACAATGACAAAAAAGCACTGAGAATGGAAAACTTACTAAAACTTTCTTTCTGCAATTACTCGATGCAAATTCTTTATGTTCCTACCCTGAAAGTAACAAATTCATCCTCTGGTTTTACTGAACCATTAAATTTTCCTTTGTACTTGATGACACCAAAATTCTTTAGTCCTTCGTGACAACAGTTGGTATCTTAACAGGGAAGAAGTTCCAGATCTCTAAATAGTCATCTGTTCGGTGCCAATCAATCAGCTACACATCCACAGGGCTCTAAAACTAACATTTTACAAATTCCAGTTATTAGTACTTGCATTTAGCTTCAGTGTACTCAGAAATAATGAATCTTTTCAACAACACTTTGATTTAAGTATGTTGTATTATTCACCCTATTTTGCAGGCTGGAAATGAAAATGCTATCATCTCCAAGGATGCCACAGGCAAAGCTGGGGATGAAGCTCGAGTAGCTACTCCTCACCCACCCACCATCTCACTTTTAAAAAACAGAAAAATCTGACTGCCCACTCACTTGAATCTTAAATTTTGCACCCATCCTGCAAGCAACCATATATTATGCAGAGCAGGCAAGAACTGAGCTCCGGACTTTTAATTTTCCTCCATCTAGGGACCAGTCCTGCTTTTTACAATCTCAAGGCAAATCAGAACTGTATCCATTGGAGTCATTAGCATTGCATCAGTCAAACCACCGCCAGCAATATCAAAACTGCAAATTTTGTTCTAATAACAAGGAAACACGAGCATTTTAGAATGGGGCTATTGTTATATGTGGGCAACCAGAGGAAGACTTCCAAGGATTTTTAGTGAAGAAATGTGATCATCACTTATCAGTGCCAGAGTCAGCCCTTTTCTTGAAAAAAAAAATAAAAAAAATCTAAGGGTTTAGAAATATAATCAATTCAAATTAGTATTGATTTCTAAATAATGTAGAATTAAGTTAGACATTTACAAACTGTAAATCACTGTTATTTAGTAAGAATCAGCACCATATGTCACATGGCAATAGACAGAAAGGTTGATAGATTGAAGATGAAGAAATGTGCCTCCAGAAAGTTGAGTATGGCACTGCCACTGAACCCAAGTTCATGTCTTACATTTGAAGTAAAAGGATAGGAGAAGAAAGCGAGGTCTAAGCCAAAACAGACTGCTTCCCATAGTCTTCTCTAAGCAAAATCAGAACTATACAAAAAAACAAATAGAAAATCCAGACAAACTCCCAATCAGTCAGGCAAAGTACTGCGGATTTACTTCAGCTTAATTGAGACAAAAATTTTGCATCATCCTTGTGATGTACTAATACAGGAGTCCCAAGGGAGATGCAGGGAACAATATCTGATCAGGAAATAGTGGTATGGAGCTGTAAATTGGCACACTCCATAGGGCTACACAACCCGCCTCTTAGTAAGTCAAAAGTTAAACAGAGATCACTAACTCTGAGACATTTATTTTCAAGACAGTGATGTCTCAGATATTCAGAGAAGGCCTCTTACCATGCCTAAATCTAGAGGATTGCAATTATTTTCATTGTTACTCTTTTAATGTACCTCTGTGATGTCTGCTTTTCGAAGCTATTTTCACTTCCTTTTAAAAATTTATGCTAAGAAATACCACTTACAGGCAGCTCTTGTGAAATTGTATCATGCTGTACAAAGCTTTGGCCAAACACTGGGGGGGATTTAAGGTTCCTCCTGGAACCATCCAAACAGGATATAAAATTCAAGCCACTTCCAAAGTGTCTGCTTTTGTAGAAGAGGAATAAGGAAATCAGCCTTTTGGTTGAAACATGCAACCAAGAATAATGAAACAGAGGCTCTAAGTGTATTATCAGCAGTTAGATAACACGGTGCTAGGTGCTATACTCCCCACAGAAAAAGATACTCAGGGTTTATAGTGAGTGTGGGAAACTCATTTTCAAGGCAAGATTTTCAGCAACAACTGAGGAAGGTACCTCCAGTTTCCAAAACAGATCCAATTTTCAGCAGGTGTTTTGTTTACCTTTGGGCTAAAACACAGAGAAAAGCTTTTGCAATCACCTGCATGACAGCTTCTTCTGCCCTAGTCTTCCTACCCCTGAATGAAAGCAGGATACCACTATACAGCCATCAATATGTTTAATTCATTCCTACCTGAAAAGGACCTTGGATGTAGGACGGTGGTGAACTACACGAAACCCTCACAAAGCAAGAGGTAAGTGAAGAAACAGAGCTGCTTATGCATTCGTTTCACTGCTTGGAAACTACTGTTAAGGGACAACAGCCATGTCAAACACACATCTAGAGTTGTTACAAAACATCGGGAGGCAAAACTGAGTGCTCACTGTGGGGATTTACATATGTCCCAAATTCCAGCTCAATGACAGTATCTGCAATCCCAGACTGTGCTGCAGATTCTTCCCACTTCATAAACTCCTGTGGTATATATGCATAGAAATGTGTGCCTGCATATGAATTACATATACGGCCCTGTGCTCAGTTTATGTAAGTAAAAAACAAGCAGAGAAAAATTTGCAGGGGACATACAACCCTTCCCCTGCTGCCTCTCACACAGACTCTCACAGATCAAGGAAGCACTAGGGAAACCAGCACAAAATACATTCAGCCTCTGAGCATTTGGCTACTCTCATCTCTTTCTGGAATTAGAGTTATGACCACCTCAAATATCCAGATGAGAGGCCACGGAAAATGTTTTAAAGAAACATAAAGAGTTATCACTACTTACACATTCCAGACTTCGGTTCAGCTGCAAATACATTAATGCAAGCAAGAAAGAAGAGTGTGATGTGGGAAAGGAGGCTGTCTACAATTTATCACTGCTGTGCAGACATGCCCTGAGAAGAGAGCTGTGCTGAAACCCCAAATATAGGAACATCTATATTAGCAGCAGTTATTTCTGATTTGGTCTGAGGGACTTTCCAAACTCAAGGGGCTCACAATGAAAGACTGGCCAGCCATGAAGAGCCTGCAGTAAAGCTGAAAGGACATGTAAATTGCTCTGATATCCCAACAGACTTCTGCTGTTTCAGGGATGCTATTCTAATCCCAAGAAGCAAGGGGGGAGCCCCATTTTGTGCTTTGCTCACTGATGCACCATGTTCCTATTTGGGCTTTATCAAGGGGGTTTTATCTGCCAAAATTACAGCTGACAATTCAATTTAAGAATGATTGCACAATTGATACAATTGCCTAAAAAAGCTGAGTCTGAACTGGATCCAGTCCTCAGCTGGGGAAGATCAGTGCATCAAAGTAAGTTCCAAGCATGGAATGGGTTAAAAGTCATATAAAAATAAGAGTATATTTTGTATTACATTAGGGCATTAATAAAGAAAGGCATACAAAAATTATAGTTTTCTAAAAGGTCAAAAGACAGCTCTCTGCTCCTTAGAATATATTTTGCACAATATTCAAAAATGATGAATAACTTGGGGAAATAACTCAACCATAATTTTGCAGTGGTATCTTCTTTGATGCCTAAAAAGACAACCTTCAAGCTAGTTGGGAATTAAATATTCAACAGTAAAAAATGAAAAAGCCTGTCAATACTTTCTGATCCAGCTACATGAACAAAAGCTACAGAAACTGGCCCTCTGAAATTGCTGTTTACTCCCACTATTAACTGTTTCACAGTCATCCTTCAAGGTTTTCTTGTGCACAAGTAATTTAAAGCAGTTTTTCTAAAATTAGGTTCTTCTGTCTTGCAATATTCTAACTTTAAATATCTGTATTATATTACATACTTATTATATTACACATGTATAAAATAAAGCAGGCAAGGAAACTTGCAGCTTTTCAAACCATGTCTTTCGCTGTGTGTTCAACTTTGGTCTCCCGTATCTGCTTTACAGGACTTTTCTCCAGCTCTATGGCCAACATATTTTTCCCTATCTAGTTTCAGAACCTTTTTCCAACCACAGAGTGTCTCTTCACAGCTGATCACTGGAGCGGCTCCAGCCTACTGCTCCAAGGGCCAACATTCAGCCTTAGAAGTAGAAAGAAGACAGACATACACTTACCACAAGTGAAAAAAATTCCAAAAGCAAGCTCTAATCTCACTATCTCCAGTTGTTCCCAGTCTGTGGTTTAATTTACTGCTGGGTTAGCAGGGTGTTCCACAATGCCTCTCATAATTACTTTCTCGAGGCTTTAATTCAACTGCAATTACCCACTGCGGAAGCTAAGAGAATTGGATCACAGCTCTGCTAAGATCCAACTAAACCACCCGAGTGAGCAGCTGGCCAGCCCCCAGAGCTGCTTCCCTCACTAAGGTGAATCCGGATCTTGCTGATCGATGCGGTGAGACTATCTCTTAAGGGACTTTTCTGCCTGACCATCCCAGACACCCCTGAGTCCAAAGAATCTTTTTCGCAAGGAAGGAAATATTTATGTTAGTTTTTCATGTGGACTAAAGAGTTACACTAACAAAGCAACCCGGCAGAGCTCCCTTTCACACCCACAGCTGACCAGCTGGGTTCATGGCTCACAGCTGGCCAAATGATCTAGATAATTAAAGAAGAAAAAAATCCACTCTTTGTTGTTTAGGGATTTCAAGTCTGTTTCATCAAGAACATTATGTCCTTGATCTATCTCTGCTCTTTTTTGATTTTTTTTTTTTTTTTTTTTTTTAAACTGCCAGATTTAAAGGCCACTATGACTCTGTGGAAACTGCCTATCAACCATCATGGACTATACCTACATAAAACAAATGTCAGGGCAGGAGGCTCTGCAACGAATGCTCAGTAGAGTTCCCTTCACTCAGCAAAGGCCATATACTGTATAGGGCATATATTTATGGGCAGCTCCAAAATGCCCACTATGGGATGGGGGAATTAGAAAAGCAGCAAGTGTGCTCTGCATTCAAATAGCACATCACTCTGCCCTGCTCCCCTGGATTACCTTAAGCACAAGGATCGCTGTATCCACACTACACCCTCTAATGGGCTTTCCACACCAACATGTGGGGGCCTGGCCATGCAATCGGACCCACCACAGTCTCCACAGATCCTCACAAATTCAGCAGTGTCAACACCAATGTCTGCTGAACCAGCTACTTGTCGGGGAAGGACTGAAAAAGGCAGTGGTACGGATTAATTTATCTCTGCAATCTGCTTTGACTGTCACTTTGCTTAATACCCAGCCCCCTAACAACTTTCAAGACAGGCCCAGGCTTCCTGCATTTCAGAAGGATGCAAGCTTACGGCACAAATACATATTTACTTCATGATTTAGCAAAACCCTCTTCACACATTTTGACTGCAGAACCAATGTCCAACAATGTACGCTCTTGGTGACAAACAAGACAAAACGTGCACACATTAAAAAGAAAAGAGAGATTTCAATTACGGAGTCCTGGGAAGGCGGGAGGAAACTGATTTATTAATTTCAGCGTGAAAAGTGGCTTGTAGCACAATGACTTTGCCAGGACAAAATATCCTGTACCATATCTCCATAGTTAAATAGTGCAGAATTGTCAAGTAATACAGCGCTGCTAACAATGCTGTCACACAGACGCTGTTTAGTCAGCAGCTGCACCTGTATGACACTCCACACTTCATGAATGCTTAGGTTCCCAAATGAAATGTGATACCTTGCTAATGTAAAAGACAGCCTAAACCACATTACCCCCCACGCGCATCCTACTGACCTTAAATTCGGTGCCTTTCACGATTAACCTTCTTGCAATTGAAAGATTTACCATAATCCCACTTAGCTATTTTCAAAGTGTACAAACTGTACGTCGGCACTGTTACTGCAGCTGACTGCACAATTTCTTCCAGTTTTCAGAAGGCAAACAATACGTTTTCAGACACACTTGGCTTCCATCTCCACCACTTGACCTCCCTAATTTAGAGCACGAGCCCCCAGTGTGGCAGTGATGCTGTCTTTGTTGAGCTGCTGCTCTGTGATAGCTAATACATGCATACATTACTGCTGACATTTAAAAACATTCCTAACAGTTTGTGTGAGTACATGGTAAACAGATGCTATGGGATTTTTTACCCATTATCAGTCATCTCTGAAGACTGCAGTAAAAGTGACAGGTTGTTTGAGACTCTTCAGTCTAACAGTGAGAGATTTATTTTTAATAGAATATTGATATTATGGCACAAAATGCCATTTGTTGTTTACATTTTTTTCCCTTCTAGAGCTGCAGTTTAGGGGGGGGGTTAAGCTTTTTCAAGCCTCTGTTATATCTACTACTCTATTTTTTATGAAAAAAGTTAGAGACTTTTATGAACTCTCTGATTAAAGTACCTCCATCTGAATGTAGATTAAAAGTTCCAACACCTGAGAGCATTAAACCAATGAATATTTATATAGAAAAACAGCAGATGAATGCACTTTAAATCTTCAATGGAAGTCTAGTCCTGGGGTTTATCTTATTTTAGGGCTTACTTTTTATTAAAATGAACTCTTGCATATTTACACTACAGAAATAAATGTTATTTGCAAGCACAATACAGTAAGAATCTTACAAATGGATGGCCTTGGTGAAAAGTAAATGTACTCCTCAAACTAATTTACTTCTTTATCAAGTACATATTTAGGAGGATTTTCATCGTATGCTGCTGGCATAGTTTGGTGCAGAGTGGGTGTGTTCCTTTTAAGTGGTTCTGATTTCACACTGGTGTAAGTCAAGCAGTGTCCGTGGAGTTACACTAATCACACCAGTGTAAGACACTGCTCTTTTGGCAAAAAGGACCACAAGAAGGACCATTACATATGGCTATCCTTGGACTTCGGCATTTTTGTTACACCACATGCACTTGGATGCTACAACTACAACCAACTCACAATGTCCCTGTAAGTTGCCATCTGTCCTGCCTGAAGACAAAGTGAGCAAGAACCAGTCACTGAACCAGTTTGTCCTAGGACTGTAAGGTCACCCCAAACCCTGCAACCTTCTTTAGCACTGAGTCCACACCTGCCTCACTCAACAACTGTAGTGGAAGACAACATTGCCACTGACACAAGTCCCAGGACAAGCCAACGATGTCTACAGAAGGGGTGTAAGTAGTGCAAATGAAGGTGAACAGCAACTCCTGTTCTGCACAGAAAAGAATCTCCCACTCTCTTTGCATCCTTCTAGTGGCAAAAATCCCACTCATAAGATTTGCTCCTCATTTGAATGGGAAGAAATACATGGTTTCAGGGAGCTGCAGCATCACTGGGAATGAAATCTTGATGCAGCCCAAGTATCTTTCAGTAAACCACTCTTTCTCTTCAGATCTTGTGCTTTACAAAAAGATTTGTTGCTCTGTCTCCAAACCTATGCTGTTCTATTTTGGTTTTAAATGTAACCTTAGAAATAAATGTTTACAAATCAGCTCATTGTGTCTTTGTTTTGAAGCTTAAAGCCTCACTTTGATTGCTGCCTTTTTGACATTTTGCATGGGAAATATGTTTGCATGTTCACAGCGCTATTGAAACGGCAATTAGATCACCATATTCCAGCTGTTACAAGGTTTTGTAATGCATTTTCCAATAAACATTTTCAAGAAAACAGAACTATTTTAGTATGTCAAGCAAATACATTGAGATTTTTTTGTTCAGCTGTTTTTCATCTTATGTTTTTCTGCGTGTTACCACACTTTTTTATGTTCTTCTATTTCACTTCTTTTAATGCCACCTAAATAAAAAGGGTCAGGTTTTCAAAAGCAGTGAGTGATTCGAGTTCTGATTTTGGGGGCCTGGGAAGCTGAGCCAAGGCAATTTTCAAAAAATTGAACTTTTTGTCTTATGCTACCAAGCACTGCAACTGCGACTGCTTTTAAAAAACTTGATATTATTTCTCTAATCTTCTTTAAACAGGAACATCTTTACAATTTCCAGGAACTATCTACCTTCCCATTTCCCCCTCTTCCTCAACAATTTTTCCCCTTCAAACATGAAAAAATACATTTCCCTCCCCCACCTGCTAGCATGAACTGATTTCCAGTGTTGCCTGTGTATTTTGGTGCTGAAAAAATCTCCGGAGCAGTTAATTAGGGGTGAGATAAGAAAGGGTTTATTTGCCAAGGCAATAGGTGATATAGACGCGCGCGGGCCGTGCCCGAGAGGTTACATTTTATAACATTATCCATCCAATCCCAGATGTGTCCACCCTTTGGCCCTTCCTCTGGACCGCCCCGGGCCCTCCCCCTGAGAATTGGGTCTGGGGTCTTTTTGGGACCACTTACTTCATCATCTTCAACTTCATCAGAGTACAAAGGGTACATTGTTACCTAGTTTTTGACCGTACTCTGTGGTTTAGGCTCCGATACGCTGTTCTCTAAACAGTCTAGGCCTTTGCCTTGACAAAAGACTAAACACTGCTACTGGATTCAGGGGTAGGTTTATATAGAAGGCATAGAATGGGGTAAGAGGGTTAGGGAATGTGTAAACAAGGGAAGGGAACAAGGCACAAAGGGGTTCCTGCTTTTAAAACCTACCTATAAAATTTACAAGTCTTACAAATATTAGAAAAATAAAAAAACGATTGGGGGCTTAAGGCATCACCAGCCATGCAACAGAACACGTACATCACATGCCAAGGCAAACACCACCCACGCACAAGGGGCAAAGGCAGCACTACCTGAGCCTCAGGAGCCAAATGGATCAGACAGAGCCTCAGTTGTGAAAATCTTGGTCTTCTCTGAGTAACTCAGTTCATGCCAGTGAATAACCAAATTCATGATATACACCAGGAAGCAGAAGTTGCCTTGGTGGAAGAGAAAGATCTGCAGCCTCTTGCCTTATGTTTAGGTTTAGATAACAATTAAGGATTTTTTTTTCTCCTTACTTGGTGTTTAATCTTTCCTGGTAAATACGATTAAAGCCAAGAAATTCTGCTTTGAATTTATCTTTTCTGCTTCCTGACCTCACGTGTCACCTTTTTTGACTTCGCATTTTCTTAGAGAATAATTGTTATGAAGAGTTTTCCTACTTGTTGCTTCTTGCAATAAAAAGAATTTTGTTTTGTCTGTCTAAGGCCAAAGAATTGCAACTGAGATGGCTGATTTATCTTCTGTGTTTTTTGACAGATCACTTAGAATTCGGTGCACCCTACGGAGATCATTGATTCATTTTTTTGGGGGGTGTTGTATATCATTATCAGGGTGTAACTGGATTCCTCTTCCATATGGTAAAAATTCTGAAAACTACTTAGAGAAGGAAGGAGGTTTTCTGAGAGATTAGGGAGCTATGGTGGGAAACAATCCTCCTCAGTCAATCCCACTATTTCAGAGTTGGTCATCAACTATTTGTTTGATGGCAGTTGTAGACAAATGTACACAATGGATCTGTGATTTCTTCTCCTAATTTTAACAATAGGAATAATAATAGGACAATGAAGGCTTGCAAGCCTCTTGGCAGGCTTCCCCTTACCTCCAGTAACTCCTACACTTGCACAGAGGCTCGCAGTGATTCCACCATATAGGAGGCTGGAACGTACAACCCAAGGAAGAGCAAAATCTGGGTAGGCACAGGCCAGAGTTTGTGCCTGCCCACTACTTCAAGAGGCTTGCCATTTCTCTGTCCCATTTAATTAGAAGTGCAAATGTACGAGAGCTGCAGCAGAAGAGGTTATTTTAAGTTTCCTTCTCATCTTCGAGGAAAATGAGCCATTATAAATTCTGCAGCTGCCTGTCTATCACTGATGGGACATCACTGAGTTGGGGCCATTTCAACTCCCTCGGGTTTCAAAATAATTATGCATGATTTTGTCACATCAAGATGAGTTTATTTGCAATTCCCATGCGTCATGCATGTCCAACACAACCTTGCAGAGCACTCCAGTGCTGATAACCTGAAAACATTCCTTGTGAAAAGGGTTTCCTCTTCACATATTTCACCCAGTCTGAAACTACTACCTTAGTTGCCAGTTAAACAAAAGTATTGATTTTAAAATTGCTCTTTTAACCTACAAGGTACTACATGGCCTCTGTTCAGTGTCTCTTAACTTTATGTTCTTAGATGTATACTTGAATCTGCTGAGGGAAATCTGCCACTTGTCCTAAGTTTCGCTGGCAAGTGTTAGGAGGTAACAGCTTTTCCTCAGAGGAATTCTGTCTTCCTGGAAAAGCAGGAGATAACAGTAAAAAAAATTAACGCAGGCTAAGAGTACATTTTTTACAGTAGGTTACAAGGCTCTCTTTTTATTGCTCTCTCTTACTGTCTAATGAACTCTGTGACAATTTCTATATTCCAATATTGGTTTATTACCAATTAGTTATGTAAAATACTCAAAGACACACTGTATGAATGACAATACGACCTAGCAAAAGCACAGTAGTGGGGAGCTTTAACTCTTGCATCCTAATTATCTGTATGATGAAAGGAATCAAAATGGCTTCTGTAGCTGCCAGGTACTCCAGGTTGTTTTTTCAATAGCCTGATTATCAGAGAAAAAGTCGGAAAAAATCTGAAGAAAAAAAAATGCACAACTGGAAGGTAACCCATATGCCATTTTAACCTCATAGGCACCGATATCTTTCAGCCTTATTAATACAAAAGAGAAGCTACTAAATTATTTAGACCATTTTCTGGTCTAAAGGATTACTTTAGATCTACTGAGACAATAGTTGGTGTCCTCTCAACAGCAGTCCATGAATGCTGGGAGCAGAATACAGCATTCCCTTTGTTAAAAAGGGATGAGAAACATGAACTTGCTTATGAAACCCAGACAAAGAGGATCCACGTACAATTCAGAGACAGTTCAATTCCTTCCCTCCCATGTCTCGCACCTGTACATACTCCTGCAATTTTACTTTTATGAGCCATACTATTTAATTTTAAAAAATTGGAGATAGAGATCTATTAAGAAGATATCCACAGAGAAGCTTAAAAACTTAAAACAAGGACCTTGAACTCTGAAAGAAGTTGTCAGACCAGGCTCTAGCAAGGAAGCTGTATCATAAGCCAGGCCAGTCTATAAAAGCCAGCTGATCAATGGTATATATTACCCATTTCACATTATGCAATTGAGAATGAAAATGTGACCCACGGAATTTGCACATCCCTAGTTATTGATGCACTGATTCTTGGAACAACTGTGACAAGAAAGCATCATCTGATGACTAATGCAATCTTCTGGAAAGAAAGCAAGCTGCTGCTACTTAACACTCCTTTGTACAGTCTGTCCAGAGCAAGACAGGCTGTTGGGTTTTTTTGGATGTGCCACTACAGGCACTAGAAAATGCTGAACCAGGAAACTGTAAGATAGGTCAAGAGAAAAAAGGCATTAGAGGACCAGAGGAATTTGACAGAAAATACATCCCTTGTTCTTGTGTGCTGCTACATCAACATTACACCAGCAAGGCAGCCTCTAAAAGGTGACTGTTTCCTTTTAAAATATTTAAAATTAATATAAGTCTTGTGCAGAGTGAGCTCCAAGGAAAGAACTGATGGGTAGACAGCTACAAGAGAGGAGCAGATGGACTGATAGATGTGAAACAAAGTCAGTTATGAGCAAACACAAAACCAAATTATGTGAACAATTCCAAAGCCTTAAAATGGAGGAGGTGAATCACACAGACCTCACAGCTGTCACAACAAATTAGACTATCCCAAAATTGAGATCATTTGATAGCCAATTACCTGAAATAATGAAAAAGGGATAAGAAGTGAAGTCACCTAGGGGAACAAAACAAAAATCATTTCTAATATCCCTGACACTCCTCTCTTACTGAGATCTCCTCTCCACATTAAGTTCAAGCAATTCATCTTCACTTCAGAAGCTGTGCAGTTTTGACCCTGCCTGCATGCTGATGTCCTGACTGCTGGTACATCTTCCCACCGCCGTGGTCTGCATTCTCTGTCAATGTCCCTTCACGTCTCCCCATCGCACCTTCTTCCCCTCCTTCATGGGCAGCCCCCCCCCTTTTGTGCCACACTCCTCCCCAAAGTCCTTCCACAAAACACAGTAGGAAGCTTTTTCATAACACACCAGAATAAGACAAAAATACAGAAAAAACCCTGAACCACCTTTAGACCAAGTCTTTATCTAATCAGCTAACATCTTGTAAGATAGGGGACAACCGCCCGCTGTGAGGTATCAAGTTTAGCAATCCTGATAGGATTAGGTCCTTTAACTGAAACTCATCATGTGCTCAGGGATGGGAAAAAGGAGTTTTGAGACCTGAGGGGCTTAAGAATCCCTATGTTTCACTATTAATTCATCAGTACAATATCTTTCAAAACAACATACAAAAAAGCAAATGCTCCAGCCAGATCTGAAACACTCCAAAGAAGAAACAAATGGTTCAATTTAGTACTTTCCTGAAATGACCATTGTACAGAATGAAAAATTCCAACAGAATACTGTTACAAGAAAGCATTTGCCAATAATGCTTCTTACTCACTTGTTTAGAGAAAAAATTGGCTGTTATTAGAAGAGTTTTAGAGACATGTGGAACTGCAGTCATATGGATGCAGAGGCTGGAACCTGGCATTAATTTCAGTTTGCTGGTTTACTGCATCTTGTTAGCATCTACAAGAAAGCTGTATTTCTGCACTCACTATTAGAAAACCTATTACAGAAAAGTCATTTAGGATGAACACCCCGCACTCATAGCCATAGGTGTCTTCTTCAGCTAAATTAAAAACCATAGCCTTGTCAGGTCATAAAAATCATCAAAATTTTAGTTACAAATTACACTACAGTATGTGTCAGCATCTTTTCCATAGATTTAGCATTGTTTGAAGATAAACTGAAACAGATCGGTGAGATACTTAATTGAGCTCTCAACAGCATCACTGACAAAAGAGTATGAGTAGACTTTGGCAGAGACTTTATCTATGGCTACTAAGATGCCATACAGCAACTCTTCTAAACAGAGTGGATCAAATTTTCTCTGGTGCCCTAAGGCATTTTCTATTGCTCTTGCAGCATAAAGAGGCTTAAAGACAGCAGACCTCAACCTCGGGGATGTTTCCCACATACCGAGACTTCTCAGGTAATAAATAGCTGCAGCTACCTCTGTTCCCCAGCATATTAAGTACATGAAATAAGAACGATGCTTTACTCTGTGCAACTCCTACCAACAGCTCCCAAGGTCAGCGCTCAAGCAAAATCAGACAGTCTGAAGATCTTAGTCTCTGGCCAAACAGAAGAACCACCCCAATCACAAGAAAATCAGAAACAACTTAAGGGATTATTTGTTGCTGCTGCTGCTTTGCATACAAAGGGATAGACAAACCAAGTAGCAAAGCCAAAGTCACATCCTAAAGCTCTGCTGTGTCAAAACTCTGTTGTTCTGGACAAATTATGTTGCCAGATACTAGTTTGATTTTAGCCCTCTTGAACAGAGTAGGACCATCAAGAAGTGTTCAAGCCCTTAACAGAGGGTGGAAATGACCCCAGTGATGTTACTGCTCTCAACAGCACAGGAGCTAAACAGGATGATGAATACCTCATTTTTTGCCATAAGATCTGGTATTTTGATTTTTCCAGGATGTATATTAAGGTCATACAATAGATAAAAAATGTATTTATGTATTCAATAGAAACATACCTGCATCTAAATCTCTTCCTGCATGTTTACAGAAAATATGTTGGTAAAATATTAGTGTTCAGTTGTAATTCATTGATTCCCTGCAGAATTAATATCTTTCAAGAAAGCCTTTGGAAATGCTGATGACTAGCGACTATTGGTACAAACCAGTTTTACAGATCATGGAAAATCAGTTACTCACAGAAAGCATGACAGATACAGAATATTCTTACTGTAGATGGGAAAAAAATTGTGTGTTATGATCTGTAAATCGATAAATATCCAACAAATCAGCAACACAAACAAGATGAGAGAACTTTATTTCATCTTCAATCAGAAAGTAAAAAACATACTGGGCAAGGTAGCATTGAAATAGTTACTGTGCTAATTTTCTACTCATCTAGTAATACAGATCCTCTACATTTCAATACTTTTTTTTTCTCCTTTGTGATCATATTTGTATCTGCAGAGCTTTCAATCCCAGGACACAAACTGTGAAATATGTTAAGCTGGTGCTGGTTTTGTTTTTTAATAAAACAGAAAAATGACAATATAATGCTTTAAAAAATCAATATGCTCTTTTGCATTTAAAGCACCTTAGGAAAATATTTTAAAACCACAATGACAGCAAAAATGGGCTGGATTCATGTGATAGAAAGCAAATGCAGCAGCATAGTAAAGATTTTAGCCATTGCACAGAAAAAGGAAAAATATCCCATTTGCAAAGCAAGAGGATGTGAGCCTTTACACACAGCAGTACTCAGGCAACTGTGCAGGCCTCATTTTTTCAGTGTCCAAAAGCATTTTACAGAAAATAGAAACCCCTTTTTTGCCTATGTGCATTGGTATACAGAGTGAGTGACTGTAGAGAAATCATATAGATTATTTTTGTCCCTAATACTTACAAATCGCAGCCCTACATGTTATTCTTTGCAGAAGGATCTCAAAGGTGCTACTTTTGCCCACATGGAGCCCCTAGAAGCCTGCAGCAAGCCTGAGTTTTCCATTCTGTATTCATTACTGGTATTGGAACATGGGAACAGAGAGTCAGGGAAAGCAAATAGGGATGGTAGGGTCCTCTGAACTGCCTGGTTCACAATGTGACACTGTATTTACCAGTACCTCTCCTCATCTCAATGTTAAAATTTTTAAGTGTACACAAAAAAGGGCTGTGTAAGACCTCAGACCCACACAGGAACAATGACTGAACAGACAACTATGTGCATTGTTTGCTTGGATAACCATCTGTGTTTGGGCTGTGGGAAATCTCACAGCAAACAAAGTGCAGGATGAGTGTGAAATGTCAGTTTTCATGCCTACACACACATACACCCCCCTACATCCAAAAAGCACATGGACAGATTTTTATGCAGTAGGGACAGCAGCACTTCTGCAATTATTAGGATTTTTTTTTTTCAAATCTACAATTTAACCTTCATCTAGAGCCATCATCTGTCCCAGCTTCCCCAGGCATGACCTCTTTTTCCACCTAAAGGTTTATTTCCAGGTGAAGAAAGAGGACTTTGGCCAGATGCCTTGGATGTACAAATCTCTACAGCCACAGACGTGGATGTCAGGAGTCCCAAGCAAATGGTTTCAGAGCATGTGCAGGCCACCTGTATAGGCCCTGTGCCTGTAACTCCATCCAAGAAATGATACACAAAACTAGGGCAAACCCAGCTCCCTTACTCCATAGGAAAAAAAAATATACAAAAAGCAAAATCTATTTGTAGCTGGATCTGTAGCAGCAAAATTCAAAACTTTTGTTGTGTGATATCCACATAAAAAATGCAAGTTTGAGGGGAAGAGACAGAAATGCATGCGTAGTTTGCAGATCAGAAGGGACAATACAGGAATCCTCAGCAAGCAGATACAGGACACCACATTTATAGCCCTCCCCTGTGACAGCAAACAGCATTGCTTTACTATATGTGGGAATTTCTGCTGCCTTTTGCTGAAACATTTCAATCACCCCTCTAGAGTATGCAATACACACATTCAGAAACTGAGAAACCCTCCTACTCAGCCACCAGACATCTTCCAGCATTGGGATGGATACAGATCAGCCATTCCAGTGACAGAAACAATGACAGCATTTTTATCTTTAGTACTTATTTTCAAATTACATTATTATCTTGTCTAGACTGTGCTTTTGCCAAGACGGGTAGGACCAGAAGATCTTTGAGGACCCTTCCAATGTGGTATTCTATGATTAGTAGATACGGGCTACAGTTCTGTGATCTGCTCAGCATCCTAAAAGTAGTGAAAAATCTCAAAGTCTTTACAATTTGGAGCAACATAAAATGATTGATGTGCTTATCAAAACAACCAAATCAAGATTTTACATTTGCTTTCTAGTTGCTCAAATATTTCTACAGACACTACTTAGGAGCCAGCATATGTTTTGAGAAAGTCATTTCCCCACTGTATGCCAGTTTGCATGTATTATGGTTTGTACTTTTCTTTAAAAAGAAATGGGAGACTGCTGAGATATTATTGTACTCCACGTTACCCAGTTACCCTTTTTTAACCAGACACATTTGTCATTCTGTTGGAAAAATCAGTGTTTGATACTTATCATATTCTCACAGACTTCAGTAACTATTACTTTTTAAAAATGCAGGGTAGATGAAGAGCCCTTTTATTATTTATGTTTGCTATGTCTCTTCTCAAGCTTCACCTCTTGCTAAGGGAATAAGATTAGTGGCCATAAGGGCCAAATTTTAGACTGATAAATGCAGTGTTTCCCAAGCCTCTTATATAGCTGGCTACTGGGTCTGCCTGTATAAGCACAGTGGCTATGAACTCTGGTTTGTGAGTTGCTGAGAGAGCAGGAAATTCCTACTGGGACCCCCAGAGCAAATCTCCTTCTGGTATTCTGGCTTGTCCATGCACTCAGCCTGCACAGATCTACCCAGATGATGGTGACAGTACTTGTCCATGTGGGAAGAGCCTGACAGTTGTCCAACAGCCTGCAAGGAGCATTGCTTCACCTGACACAGAGCAAACAAACCGCCTGTGCAAGCATGGTGGTGGTTGCCTACAACCATGCTGAAAAAGACTCTTGATATCCTCCCTCCCAGTGAGTCCATGCAGTAGGCAGGGGGGTGAGGGTGCTACTTGTGAGATAAAGCATTTTTCAGTGGAAGGTTCTGATTTGTCTATTCATTCACATGTTACAGAACACAGACAAACAGAAAGGAAAGTTTATTCATTTCTATTTTGATGCATTGGACTAAGTTCTTGGTTATAAATTTATATCACAGGAATGAAAAATGCCAGGAGGCTATGTAGAAGGATTTAAAAATATTAGATATCACACAAAATAGGTCTATTTCAGGAGCGGATGAAAGTAGGAAAGAATTTCCATGGATGTTTACAGGAGAAAGATATGTCCATCATGTGCCTGCATATGGTGCTCAACACAAGAGCCTGGACTGCAGGTCTCAACCAGAGCTTCCTGGTCTATCACAGTCCCCCTCAACTCTTCCAGCCTGATTCAGGAAGACCAAAACAGAAGTCCAAAGTGCCACACATCATCTAAAATCAATATTTTTTAGGTAAAAAGAGAAACACTGGGGATGTAGATCTTCTGCCTTCAGTCAGCTGTAGGATGGGCTGACAGCTGTAAGCATTAGGTGAAGATTTTCCTTTGGGTGGTCACCCAGCTGCCAACACCCCACACTGGCAGAGGTGAAATGCCCCTGACTCACTTGCTTCCAGTTCATCAAAATATGCATTTGTCAAAAAGTGGCATATTAATTACCATGCTCCTTGTTCAAGGCAAACACTGCAGTCCTTGTCCTCCAAAGTCCGTTCCAATACCCACTCTTGGAGCATATCCCGGTGATTAAGTCAGGAAGTAGGGAAAGCACTGGTGGTGCTACCAAACTTTCATTTGCTACAGACAGAGCAAAGGGGAAACAAAAATTTCCTGCTGAAGCATGCCCCCACAGAAACCCACTCTCCTCTCCACCTCCACATCCAGACTGCTCCAGCCATCCTGAACACACAGTTCCTCTTCCTCCCCCAGAGCAGGCAGCACATCTTCCCCCATCCAGGCACTAGTGCACTCTGTCTGCATCTCCACCTCCTGACAAGGGCAGTCCAGAAAAAACGTATGTGCTGCTTCCTACTGGGAGGAAAGGAGGTATCCCTCAGAAGTCCCTGGTGGCACTAGCATGTGCCATGTGCACTGCAGAGCTGGGTTATCTCCTTCTCTTGAGTGGCTTTACCCGGAGCACACCACAACTTCCTCACGCTTAGCAAGGGACTATCACTACTCTTTGTCACACCCTACAGCCCTTCAGTTGTCTGCCAATTAGAGCCTAATCCCTCCTTGCCCCGTTTTACCCCCCCAGGGGCATGCTATCTTCTGTAGTTTACTCCATCAAGTTGCCAGCCAGGAAGGGTCACAAAAACACGGCCTGCCTCAACCTGCAGGCTCCTAACTGAATAGCTTTGCAGGGGGCACCGCTAATGACCAGCACAGGGTTTATTGTGGCTGGCCTTGAATGAGCTCAGGAGAAAGGACTCATGAAAAACAGTATCCATCACTCCTGAAAACTACCTGGCACAGTGTGATAAATTCGACTGCCGACCACATGCATTTTCTGCTTTTGAACAAACAGCACACGTCAATTCTCTATAAATTCAAAATGTATATTAGAACAGGGAAACATATTTTAAGTGGGTTTCAATCCTTCCTCTCTTTTTCACCCTAATTGCTGGAGATTAAGCCTGCTACTTCACTATTTCAGTCTTTTGCCAGATAACAAGACATGAAGGGAGTTCATTATCCTTTGTCAACCCTGAGTCACCTGGATGAGACAGGAGGAAACAACCTGTGCCTGAGCTGGGATTTTGAGGGGGAAAGGATGGTGGCAGGGGGAGGGCATATCGGGAAACAGGTTTTTAACTGCACTTCCTGAAAAATCCTGCTGTAGAGAAAATGACTGACGGAGAAAGCAAGACAGTCTGAAAGCAGCCACCGCGCTACAACCCACTCAGGGAGCTGAAAAAATAAGTGGCATTTTTGTACTCTGCGTGGCCTAAACAAATAAATTACAGTCTTGATAACCTTTTATTTCAGAGCTGTGCCATTTGTGCTACTCCAGTTGGATTGTGTCATTCCCAGGATAAATCCTCAATTGCAAGGGCTTTAAAATTGAGCTATAAAAATTTCCTCTGGGCAGAAATCTGGCAAAATGCAGCACAATGGAAAAAAAAAGCAAAGGGAATCAGTCTAAAAATAGAAGTCAGTAAAAGAACTTGGGAACCTTTAGGTGGACAACAATTTGTCAAACTTTTCTCCCTTGCACTCTAGTAGGCAAAAGAGAGGGTGGGGGCCACACTGGAGGGACATGACAGCTTACCTGCAGTTTCTGAGAGAAGCACCTTCACTGCCAAGGTTTGGGAAAATGGGACAGTGGCCAAACTGTCAATATGAGTGAGAGAGGTCTCGAAGAGGGAAGGATGAGGCAGGCTGAAATATGTGACATGCTGCTCAGCTCCAGGTGATCAACCTATCCAAAGGCCATCCCAGAAGCTGAGTCACCATCCAAAGCAAACTCAGGCTGCCTAAATCCCACCTACATTCCTACTCCTGTTGTTACCTACTGGCTGCCTCCACATTTGAACCTTGCTATGGTTCTCTCTATCCCTGCTGAGATGCCTTCAGAGACACCCTGCTTGGAAGCACCAGGCATGAGGCTGACTCTGTGCTTTATTACCTCATAAAAACTAAGTTTCTCTCCATAGCTTAGTTTTTATGTGCAAATTAAAATAACTTTTGTTTAAGTTTGCTGCTACCAAAACAACACAGGCATGGACAGGAGAGCACATTCGCAACTAGTTAGTCCTCTGAGCGTTCACCCCATGACAGCACATGGGGCAATGACTAAATTATCTGTATTTACAAGAAGAAATAATGCCTCGAATATATCAGAATAGGCTGCAGCACTGAAGAAGAATGGAAATTACGGTGGAAAGTCAAAACAGAAAAAGCCAATCCTGTAAAAGCCCATTCCCCCTGCAAAGTTGGGCAGACAGTCCTTGAAATGGAAAGGCTGCCTGGAAAACATAATGCAGCCCCAGAGCATCTCACATACCACAATACCACACAGTCATGAAGGGGCTGAAGATGACACTTTTCAAGCCTTGATGATATTCTTCCTATTTTTAAAACTGCCAACAGAACTCAATTTGGCTTCTGACCTCCAGTCCTCCCATGCTCCCAAGGAACCATCCACACAGGAGGGACAGACACACTGGCACCAGCTCTGCCTGTATGACAAGGCAGCAAAGCACAGGCCAAACCTGGTGCCATGGCCATCCAAACATGTCAAAGTGTTAGGCTAATTTTCACAATGGCTTCTTAGCACAGTCATAACCTGATGGTAATGCAGCTCCTGGGCAACAAGCAGCAGCAGGAGCTTGCTTGACCGGGTACACCATCTCTGAGCATCCTTTCAGCTTGTTTTGGGGTATTGCGTGAAAAAAAATAACTGTAGCTGAGCTACAGTCAGTGTTTAAAAATAAACAAATTGCCAACATCAAGTCTCTGTAATAGTGCAAGCCCGAGGTAATGCTTTTTATACAGGAGAAAATGACATTGAAATTTAAAACACGTTTGAGTCCTAATAACTTAAGGTGTCATTATTAACATATGCAAAGAATACGAAACAAACAAACGTATTTTCTTATCTTTGAAGCATTCCTCCAATAATATAATGTTTCATACACGTGAGGAATAACACATTTAGGTGGTGGCCGCCAGAGTTAATGACATCAGGTACTGATGAAACGTCTCAGCATGCCCCAAAGTTATGCAAAATAAAGAACTACTGATTTGAATTGCATCCAACTCTGCAACTCTCTATCTTCAGGGCAATCCAAGAGTAGATTTGTTTGAATGTTTTTCATTAAATGCCATCGTGCCATACTAGATAAGAGATTCTATTTGGACTAGCAGCCACTTCCAATTTTCGCCCCAAAATAAAAGAGGGTTTATCAATTCCAATCAGTTTTATCCAGAATTAGTTGTCAAGTTTCAATAGCTGGCATGGATCTGAAAACATAAATTCAGCACCAGTGTCAAATGACTAATACAACCTTCTGGAAGAGGCCTGAATGTATAGTCCTGCTGGGATTGACCAACTGCATTTAAAATATCAGCACTTTTATGTTATAATAGCTCCTATTAACAACAGTTGGCTGACATTAGATATATTCAGGCTAAGCATCAATTAAAAAATTGCTTATCTGTTTGAAAATCTGGAAAGCGGGTATGGGTTCTCACATGGTCAGAGAGTAATACAAACAAAATAATTGCTGTGCTGTCCTGGGACTGCATCATCTTGACTAACAGACACTGCTATTTTTCTGTCTTTTTTAAGACAAGACCTTACATATATATGTGTGTCCCTGTCATGCTATGCTGCATTTCTTAACCATCATCTTTCATTTTTAAAATAGCATCATTTAGAGGCCCTACAGAAAGCCAGGAGCCCATTCTACTGGGCATTACACAAGCACAATGTAATAAAATGGTTGTCCCATATAGTTTGCAGTGCAAGCAGCCATGAAAGGTATCCTGCAATCATCCTCTTTATGGGAAACTGAGGCACCACTACATTCAGGGTATTGCCCAAGGTCACAAAAACAGCCACTCACATCTCCTGAATCCAGGACCATAAACCTATACTAGTAGTAAATGCTGATATCCAAGAGAACTCATTAAACTCATTAGGGACTCATAAACGAGCTCAAATAAGTGCCAACCAGTTTAAATGTTAAATAGGTCATCGCTAACTCTGATCAAAATGCTTTATTCTTCATTGTATCCGAGAGTGATTTAAATGAGAAATATAGACATATTCCTGGGAGCAAGAACACACGGTTCCCTACTCAGCTGCTCTAATCACTGCCTATCTTTATGCCCTGCTGGCTGGCTGCCCAGCTCTGGCAAAGTTTTGGGCAGCACTTCAGCTTAGAGGGGTGAGAAAGGTGTAGAACTCCTCCTGCTCCCTCCCCACCTGCCCCCTAAAGCCAACCTGCAGCCCACTACCACAGCCATTCCTGAGGGTGGGCATGCTGGTAGAAAATCCAAGAAAAAAGAACAACCCAAACCCTTGAACATTTCACCACGGTCAAACCTTCTGATCAGCCACCTACATTGTAGAAGTGATGATGGGTTTTTTTCAGCTGCTTTCTTTAAGGAAAAAAAACAGTCCAGGTCAATTTGTCCAAGGATATTGAGGAGGTATTGAGGAGAGTGCAAAGGGCTTTCTTGAGTGGATCAAGACCTTTCCCTTCCATTATCAGTAAATAGTCTGGAATGCAAAATTAAGGAAAAAATTATTCTCCTCTGCATCTCCTATTGCAGTAAGCAGTTGAGTATGCAGATGTGTTTCTTCCCTGGAGGCTGGCAGGTTTTGGTTCCCATTGTCAAGCAATCAGCCTTTCACAGGCAACACCAAGGAAGCCTGTATGCCTGACAGACATCTCTGGGTTCAATTCCTGGGCCTTAGAGTGTCTACCATCATCAGCCCCACTGCAGTCAATGGGAGCTAAGAGCAACAAGGACCTGACACCCCCATCACTTATCCAGGGTCTCCGGCAATTCTTCTGCCAGTTAATGCAGAACAAAATACTCTCGGAGTCAGCCAGGACAGGTGTCCAAAAATAGCTGTCAACCACTAACCTCAGTTGCACCACTGCCTGTAGGAGCTAAGTTTCTGGTTGTCTGGTCAGATCTCTCATTCACTTCATCATACACATTTCTCATTCATTAATATAACGACAAGCTCCCAGTAATAGGATATTGCCACTAGAAGATGATTTCTTGCTTTCAAAAATAAATATCTCAGTTTCACCTTCACATTGTTTTTATAATAGAATAGGAGATCTTCTTCCTGTCAAGTTTTATTTTCATCCCACTGACATTATTTCTTAATTAAAAGAAAAGATAAGTAGATGGATTCAACCAGGTGCTATGGCTGATACAAAGCACAGTACCTCGGGAAAATAAAAAGAATCAAGTTGGAGAAGAAGGGAGTATGCCTGGCAGTCATTTCGTGTAGCCAGCCACGAACAGTGGTAGGTGGCCTTAACTGGCTCTCCTGGTTGTTTGTTCTGCAGTTTTGCAATGTCTTCCAGCTGTCTTCTCATTTTCTTTATTGTTGTATTTATTTTTTAATGATTCTCCTCTGACGAGTTTCAGCTAAGAGAACAGAGAACCAGCGGCAGCAAAGCATCATCTCCCTCCTCCCTATGCGCGGGGCAAGTGAGGATTTTGCATTTCATACATCATTTACAGCTTGTGGATGTAAGGCTGCCACCAAGCCCGTCGTGGCTTAGACAGCATCCCAGCACCAGAAACAACAGTTGGCAGCCAGGATTCAAAATTTCACTGAAAAAAACTGTGGGGAGAAGTACTTTATAAGGAACTACTGCTTTTGTAAAGACTCAGTCACTGCAGAAATAAAACATTTCAGTTTGTATGAATATTCTCTTTCAAACCAAACAGTCCAATATATGCCAAAATGCTCTGTGTAGAAGATGTAAAATGCATAATGCTTTGATCCCCAAGAAACATCTTCTATTTTGAATATGTTTGAGCTGTACCTCTTCACCCTGGGAAGCAATATAAACACTGAAGAGTACAGTATCCTTTCAAGACGACTGAAGAAGTATTAGAAACATGCTGCTCAGCTGGAGACAGAGGCCATCAACCAAAGAATAAACTACAAAGTTGAAAAAGTTCTACATTTACAGAGTTTGTTCTAAAGGAGAGACATTAATGAGCAGCTGAAGAATACGAATAGGACAGGGTGAAATTAGCTGCTTTTCTTATTTGAATAAAAGAAAGAAGTTCTCTGGTTTCTGGGAGCCAGAGGTTGGGGCACAGACTCCTGGTGCTCACAAGAGTAGGCAGTGGAACAGCCAACTGAAACTCTCATGGTCTGTGAGTTGGCTGAGCTGCTTCATTAGGGAACCAGACTGAAGATGCACTCCAGGAAGAAAAAAATGTGTCAAGTAAGAGGATTTAGGAAAACAAATCTGCTCAGGGACAAGAAGGTAAGGAAAGAAAAAATCCTGTCCAGGAAACCACAACCTTCATGGTACTGGTGCTTATTTTGCTTTAATTCAGGCCACAGAAATGTTTGATCCTCTATATAATCGTAAAGGCTTGAAACGATCTGTCCTGCAAGGCAAATCTACTAAATAATGCAAAGTTCCCAATGGAAAAGAAACCTTCTTCCATCTACAGAGGGATTTTTAAAGGGCCACATCAGAGATCTGAGCTTTTAATTGTATCTTGCATTTAAATTTAATGATAGGCCTATTGTTTTCTTTCAATAAGTTAAGCAAAAAGCCACAATGATTTAAAAGCTTTCAGAGTGAATGCAGGGTAACAAGAAAGACATAATTAGAGGTAAAAGCACTTTCAAACTGCATATCCTTAACTACAGCGCCTTAGTGTGTAGACAGGATCTTACCCTCGGATGCTGGGTCCCCTATGGTACTAGAAAGAGAGGGATCACTTAGGTTTACAGCTGAAAACGGAGCAGATCAGTGACTCTGTGGGAAACACGCTGCTGGCTGAAGCCAAGAAGCATGCTAAGCACACTTCTTTCAGTACAGCATGAAAGTCACAACCCATCCCATAGCTGGAAACAAGGGATGCCATCATTCAGTGACACCAGCACTCGGGGGAGGCAAGGCCAGTTTGGATGCTAACTGGCATTTCTAGGATGCAAGTGGACATCCACGGGGTGGCCCGGAACAGAGAGGCAGGAGGTAGAGCTGCCCCATCCTAACCTCTCTGTACCCTGGGACAATCAAAGCAGAAGCAGGCAGGCTGACCTCCCGAGTCTGCCCTGTCTGTTAGGGACCCCCAGAGCATGCAGCAGCAAGGCTGGCATTTGTGGCAGCCCACCACTGCTGTTAGTCACACCCTGTGTTCTACCAGGTGACACCTGAGCAAACCAGATCAGCATCCCCAGTAATGGGCAGCAGCATAGTCCTCTCCTGGACAAGGAATTCACCACTCTACCATTCTGTCTCACTACTGTCTCCTCTAACATCTGCTCATGGAAAGGAGAGAGGGAAGAGGCAGGATAAAATTATTTCACTTTTTTTGCTTTTTGCTTCTATTCTATGATATGATCAGAAGCAAGGTCATGATTTGCAAATTGTACATTATTTTTTCCTTCGGTTAGCTTATATACCAGTAAGCATGGGAAATCCGTAATCAGGAATAAAAGGGGAATTTAAGAGTTTAAAGAAATAAATTAAGACATTTCAAAACAGTGTTGAAACATGTTTCCCCACGCAGAGTTTGTGTTAGTATCTAATAAAATTTAATATATCCTTAAATTTAAGCACAGAAGACTTCACAGGATGGAAGGAACATACCATTCAAATCATTCATAGTCACAGCTCTTTGATTAACATAACTTCAATCAGATGAAGAAAATCCCATCTTCCTTTTTCTTCCTCTCTCTTTTTACAGTATTTTGTATTTCCTTCTTCCTTGTAGCAAGAAAGTCAGTGACCCTTTTATTTACAATCAGATCCAATTCCATGTTCAAAATCCTACCGTGTCTGAAACAGTGGGCTGTTTAAGAAGAGAGGAGAAGCAGAAGTAGGGACAGCTCTGTTGCTGCTTCTGAAGAATGTCCATAAAATTATGTATTTGGCAGTCAGAAAAAGAGCTGTGGGGAAATCTGTGCTGGGAGATGAGGAGCAAAAAGAGAAACAAAGACACTGGGGGCACTGGTGGTCAGAGGAAGAAGCAATGAACAGAGCCAGTGCCTAGTACAAACTGACCGTGGGGCCATGTTTTCTGTAGGGTTTTACAGAGAGTCACTGTCCTGGCGTTTGACTGATTCTATATGGGATCTCAGCAATTAATTATAAGGCACAAAATGAAGCAAGAAGACAATTTGTCAAGGTTTCTGTTTGTTAGGTGCGGCATAGGCACTAGACACAGAATCACAGAATCTGCTGAGTTGGAAGGGACCCACAGGGATCATTGAGTCCAACCCTTAGCCCTGCACAGGACCATCCCCAAAAGTCTCACCATGTGCCAAGAGTATTGTCCAAATGCTTCTTGAACTCTGTCAGGCTTGGTGCTGTGACCACTTCCCTTGGGAGCCTGTTCCAGTGTCCAACTACCCTCTGGGTGCAGAAACCTTTTTCTAATATCCAACCTAAACCCCCCCTTGAAACAACTTCAGGCCATTCCCTCAGGTTCTGTCACTGGTCACCACAGAGAAGAGATCAGTGCCAACAGGCTTCCAGCGTTGCTTCTTTCACATGGTTTTCTTAAAGCTGCCATCACCAGACTCAAGCTCCTCATCAGAGCCATGCCCTTCCCTTCCCTTCCCTTCAGACTTGGGAAGAACTGTGTCCCCAGTCTCTGCCCAGAGAGGAAGGGGCCCACCACTGGCCACCAGCCTGGTTGCAGCGGATGCTTCACAGAGATGGTTGCCAGGATTTAAGCACCTCAGCACCATGAGTTATATCAGCATGTTTTTGACTCCTAGGACCCAGAGAACCCAGGAGATGACTCAGTAACACTTTCATCTCCAAATCATGTACAGAGATAGAGCACAGAAGGAATGTTTTTTAACGAGCCAGTAATAAACTGGCCACAATCAGAAGAGCAGCTTATTTCAGTTTGTGTGTACATACATAACACATACATACATATATCTGCAGATAAACCCTTAATAAGATCAATACTCCTATTGAGCATATTTTCCTCAGTATGTGCTTAGCCTTTCCAATAAAATGATTCATATAAAGCACATTGAGCAAGACTGTGCACTCAGTATATTATTTTGGATATTCAGTACCCCTTCAGACATCCTTCTCCTACCTGGAAGGTCAGGCTACAGCATATCTCTTCATTCCCACATCTAAGTCACTCAATGAGAATCACCCTCCTGTGTAAGGAGATGTACATTTACGTTTTGTCACCCTCCAGCTTACAGGAAATGGTTCCGTAAATGTAGCAGGCACAAGGCAATCTGTCCTGAAATGCTCATGTAATTTCCTTGCTCCTTTTTATCTGTAGAAGTGATCAAATGCAAACTAAACTTCTTCTGGTAAATCTCATCCCTCCCTAGGAATGGAACTCCTTTTCCTTGATTCTTCTTAGATTTGACTAGGAAATATCTGGGGTGTTTGTTTATATAATTTTGTTCTTGTCAGGCAAGGCCAGCCTGCCTATGATGCCAGAGCTCCCGTCTGTCTGCAAGTGTCACTTCTCTTTCACAGACACTTCATCCCATTGGAATCAATAGGTAAGAATCAATAAAATGCAAATGCGGCACTTTACCCCGGCTGCTTCAGACTGCCTTCCTCCAGCTCTGGAAATGCTGCAGCTCTCCCTTCACAGCCTACATACGGCAGTTTAAGGGAGGAGGAAAGAAAGGTCGTGGGTAGCCGATGGGCAAGAAAAGCAGGGGGGGCCTGCTCAGCTCCCAGCCAGCGTCAGTGGGCAAAGGGTATCTTTTTGGCTGGTACTCTACTGCTTCAGGAACCAGCCATGCACTGCAGTAGCCTCCCAGGGAGCAGCTTTGCCAAACACCAGCGAGAGCAAGGGCACTCTTGATATACTTTTAGAAAAGCAAAACCTGGAAACTGCTTCTCTGAGCTCGGCAGACTTTAACCACAAGGCCACATGGTTTAAACTAGTCATTGTTTCACCACTGCCATGAGGCTAAAAGTTGTACTCATTCATCACCACATTTTTAACCCCAGCTCCTTCCTCAGTCTCTTTCTGACAGACTGCTGCCTCTGACAGCTTCACCTTCTGCAATTTCCAGACCCCACAAATCATTACTGGCAGAGCAGGCGCTCAGTAAAACAAGCCAGTTGTACAATTCCCTCTCTAAACTGGCCACCCAGCAGTACAGATGCCTAAATAAGCCACTCTTTCTGCCTGGGATTTCCAAAGAAATTGTCACCCACAAATCACACAGGGGATGAAGGACTGTGGCAGGGGGTCATGGCACGGCTGCAGGTAGCATTTCTTGCCACAAGGCTTATAAATTTGAATACTCCTATTATTCCAGTACTTCCTTAGCTTTAACTTATTCTCGTTTATTTCAAACAATAATATAATTTGTATGGGCACGATGCATTTCACTTCACTGAGAAGTTAAGGTCTCCAGAGACTCACACTAAAATCATACTGATATTGTCAGCAATGTAATTGCCACACAGTCTCCACAGACTTCTATTGAAATTGCTTTCCTCTCCTAATCTCAAGTAGTAGGAACAACATCCCAGCAGAGACTCCAAAGACTTGCAATGGAGTCATGTTACATCATAAATGGTCTCATAATGATCCTCTTTAGACATCCTTTGAAACTGCCAAGAGATTGGTGCTGCGCAGTATTTATTTTCCACAACGTTCTACAAAGGACATTAATGTTCGCTCCCTTGAATCCTGGAGCTCACGTCCTATTAAAAAACTTTATGAGCAGTAACTACTGCTTCACTGCAGTCCCCCACAGAGCCCTCAGTATATATATACTACTATTTCACAAACTTCACTACTGAGTTGCAACAAAATTAGGAACCATACCCTGTACCCAACAGACTAGAGCAGATCCCAATGATCTGTTTTGCTCTGTGAAGTAATGACAAGAAGAGGAGAAAAGGAAAATGTATTCTTTCACCCAGAAAACAGACTATCTACTTGGCAGCCACTTTGGCCCATGCCCTAACAAAAGGTTAGCACACTTGGTGATAAAAGTTGCTGGATTTGTACAGTGGAGGCTGTAAAGGTTATTTACCTCCTTGTTTCCCCTGGTTATATATTGTAGCCAGCAGGCCAAGTTCACCTGAAGCAGTGTCATGCTGAGAAAGGGGATTTAAACCCACATGGGTGTAGGAGAAGGCTTGAACTGCAGGATGGAAGACAGATCCTAAATCTGGTCCACCTCTCTCTATCTTTGACACATCTTCAACTCAGAGAATAAGTAAACAGTTTCTGAGTTTCTGGATAAAGTTCTTTCCCAACAGGCAAGCTGAACATATGCTCAGGTTGCAGCACAAAGCAAATTTTCAAGAAGCTTTTGAAGTCCTTTGTCTCAATGGGGTTTTGAGTGGGAGTATCAGCAAGGTTTTCAATCCTTTACTGGGGCATTTCCTATTTTAGAGAGAGAGACACACAGAGTCACAGAATCATCAGGTTAGAAAAAGACCTTGAGAATCAACAGGTCCAACCATTAACCCAGTATGGCCAAGTCCACCACTAAACAATCTCCCTAAATGCCACGTCTTTTGAGTTATTTCCAGGGATGATGACTCAACCACTTTCCTGGACAGCCCGTTCCAATGCTTGATAACCTTCTCATTGAAGAATTTTTTCCTAATATCTGATCTAAATCTCCCCTGGAACAACTTGAGGCCGTTTCCTCTCATCCTATCACTTGTTACCCGGGAAAAGAGACTAACCCCCACCTCGCTCCAACCACCTTAGATCACGGATCAAGAAGGACCAGAGGTTATCAGAGGCTTAAGGGACAGAACTCCCAGATTCATCTCTGGTCTCTGCTTGTCCTAGGATTCATGTGGTGCTAGCACTTGATGGCTTTCAGAAAGCCATCTCAGGTGCCCGACTCCCCTTCTGCAAAAGTATTCAAGGATAACTGCCTGTCACATGTGACAGAGGAGATTAAGCTTTAATTGCATAAAGGAAACTAAGAACACAGAACAAATTATTCTACCTTCTGGGATATCAAACTACTCCTATGCAGCAGAAAATGGAAGAAAAATCCTTTAGTCAATTTATATTTACCCTAGCTATTTTACTCTGGCAGTCATGTGCTGGAAATCTCATATTAATGTTATCTTTAGCCTTTGGCTGCATTTGCCATGATATTAGATGGTACAGAGGCATTTCATACTGAAACAAAGATTTCTCTGAGTTTAAAATAAAGGCTCATCAGCTCCTTGTAAAAAAAACCACTGGCATAAAAGTCTATTGCATCCATGTCACAAACACGAGATACCCTCCGAGTCAAAGGATCTACTGGGAGAGTAGTAACGACAGGATTATTTCTTTTGCTCGCTACATAATAAAAGAAACTTATTAATATATAGCTACATGTAAATGTAAGAAATAATTACTACTAATAACAATTATTCAAGCACTGGGGAGAAATGGATCAATGGTCTTATCCTGGTCTTGTCAACACCTGATCTTTACCGTGAAAACTTATGAGCCAATCTACATAGTGAATTAACTGAGTCACAACTTACATTCACTAGAGAAAGAGCCCTGATCTGCTGCCATTTCACAGCGCAGATCTTAAAATCAGCAAGCATTTTAGTTTTATGGTTAAGATCTACTGCTCAGCACTGTATGCTTGTATAATACTGAATATTGTAAACTATACTCTGGATTACGCTGGTCCACTGTAGGGTAAAAATAACAGTGGCTACATCTAAAATTTAACATTCATAAGGTTTTAGAACAAGCCAGTCTGAAATAGTAAATTGTTTTTATGCCATGAAGTAGTTCATTGTTTTATTTTTCATTCCTAATCAAAACTGCATCTTTTCTACTCATTAATGAACCCTGCCTAAAGTAGACATTTACATTCAGCCTATTTACCTGATGCATAATGCTTTACGAAAAAGATCAGCTCTAAACAATGCAGCTAGAATTTTATTAGAGACTTTTGGTGCAAATAATAAAATCTTTTACAGCTAATGAACTGCCCAACAAAGCTACTTTGTTACTTAATAAAAACAAATGCTTTTAAAAACACTCAAGATATTAGAAAAATATGGGTTTCAATAAAGACCTGTTTGTACATTTTATATTAATTGACATATATTACTTTCAGATTTTCTGCAATTCTAATAGCATGGAAATAAGCAGCAGGAATGGGGATTTTCAGGATAACTAATTTATATTAGGATCTTTATATGTATAAGAATAAACAAAGACTTTGTTATTTCATCCAGTAGGACAAACAGATCTGTTAGCAACTCAAAAGACAGATAAGCACCTAGTGATGGACCTACCCTGGTAGCAAACAGTCTCCTGTTAGTATTTAAGGTTTGACCTTTATCTCAACCTTTGAAAGACAATATCAAAAACATAGTCAGAGGGCAAAAATGACAATGTGCTTTCCCAGGTTAAGGGTTTCCACTGATCATTCACATTTGTAACTATAGCACAGTACCAGCAGGTACTGCCACTTTCTTCTCCTATAATCTCCTATACTCACTTGAGAAGCTCTCCTGATCTTTCCACTTACTCCTCTGTTAACAAGATTATGCCGAAGCGCTCTGCTCATGTGCATGTGTGTGTCTATCTATGTGTGATACACACAGTGAAGCTTTTTGGGGTCATGGCCTCTCTGTAAGTACTTTAAGAGATTTATGCTTATAGACCAGTTAATAATAACTCGAAGAGTATGAAGATTTAACTTTCCTTCTAATTCTCTGCAAGAGATTAGACTGAAATCTATTCATCAAAATAGCTGGACAATAAAAGTGAAAGGAGATAGTTTTCAGTTTCTAGACAGAACAGACCATGAGATTATGCCACATGATCTCTGTTACCCCACAGACTATCACATTTCACACAGATGCTCTACACTCAATCCAAAATTTCAGTTTAATTATACCAATTCTGCTCTCAGATGACCAGAGTTAAACATTCAATAAACAGAAACTAAAGCTCAATCAAATACCAAAGACCTTGCAAATAGGAGGAAATCAGGTTAGAACCTGGCAGCGGAAAATCAACTCAGGAAAGGTGACCACACATTCACATCTGTCTTACAGACTTCTTCCCATCTCCATCCTGGAGAAGAGAGACCTCATCACTCTCTACAACTCCCTACAACTATTTGAAAGGAGGTTGTAGCCAGGTGGGGGTTGGTCTCTTCTCCCAGGCAGCTATCAGTAAGACAAAAGAGCATGGTCTTAAGCTGTGCCAGGGGAGGTTTAGGTTAGATATTAGGAAGAAATTCTTTACAGAGAGGGTAAACAGGCATTGGAATGGGCTGCCCATGGAAGTGGTGAATTCACCATCCCTGGAGGTTTTTAAATTGAGACTGGATGTGGCACTTAGTGCCATGGTCTAGTAACCATGTTGGATCAAGGGTTGGACTTGATGACCTCAGAGGTCTTTTCCAACCTGGCTGATTCTGTGATTCTATGATAAACAAGACAAAGTCAATGTCAGTGAAACACAAACAACACAGCTCCAGAGTGAGCATTGTTACCCCGTTTCAGAGCCCCACTTCCAATACATCAAGCTTTAGAGGTAAACAGTTATTAAAAAGTTAATAAAACCAATTAATTGTGAGGGGGAAAAAAAGGTCCTTCTCCTTGTAGGTGACTGGCTGCAGTCCTGACACAAAAGACTTCATTATAACCATTTTCCTGAGGTGGGACTTCCAGAGTGATGCATGTGCTCAAATCAGTGAAGGTGTCCCAGTTCTGCCCACAGCATCCAAAAGAAAAAGAGTAAGAGGTGCTCTGAGCACAGAGCTGAAGGAGAACACACACCCATAGCTCACTGTGGCTCCAAAGGATCACAGGTACTCTCCCACAGGTGAAAGTAACTTCTTCCAAAAGGACTTTGTCTCCAAAAGCACATGCCATGGCAAGCCCTGCACCTCATAGCAAACACGGCATTTAACTGCCCTCATCACTCGCAACAAATGTGTATTATTCAAGGTCAAATTTCAAATTCCAGCCACTGAACTTGTTTGTGCTTTTGCAGCCAGACCATAAAGTTCCCACCCCTGATTTCCAGCTAGCATTACTTTCCAGTGCATGCTTCACCATTCTTGTTCCAGCTGTAGGCAAGCTGTTCCTCATCCTTACTTGGATGTCGATTACATGCACATACCTCAAATTTATACACAGCTCACCCTGAAGAGACCAGCAGCTTTGCACAATCAAGGATTTCAAATTCAGACGTGACTGATAAGAGGCTAAAGGTGATTTGCAGGGCAAAATCCAGGGTACAACTACCACTGAGTTCTGAAGGGCCAGGATTTATCTGGGCTAGTAGTTTTAGTAGAAAACTCTCAAGAGTAGGTATTTCAACCTGTGTCCTGGCAAATTTTCAGATCAGGTAATTATGTTCTGCCCTCTTAAAATTCCTTTGAAGTTTCACTTGCAGAAGTTAACATCCATGTCCGTTCCTGGACCTGCAAAGATGGGAAACTATGAGGGACTATTCCAGAAGCAACAGCACCTTAGGGATGTACAAACTACCTCTCCCCAGACAGATTATGAGGCACTCTGGTGTCAGAGGGAGGAAATGTTAGCTCAGAGACAATGGAAACTGCAGTGATGCTCTTGAAAAGGAAACTGCAATGAGGTTAACAAGAGATCCGTGAACACAACAACAAAATACGGACAAGCAAAATATAAGTTCTTTCCCTGGAAAGACAAGTGTTAATACTTCCTATTAACAAAGCAGAAGTCTAGAGGTTGTTAGTATTTGCACAGTAACCTTCAGAAATCTTCACAAAGAACAGGAGATTAGCAGCACTCATACACGCGTTGCTCCGCTGTAATTCGGCAGCACCTTATGTACTCGTCTATGAAATTACAGCGCTCTGCATGTAAACAATTGATGCTTAAGTGCAGCTCTTTTTCAAGGGCAGTAAAACCTGAGAGTTGTATGATGAGCAAAGTGAGAGACGCAGCAATGTAAAAACATGCAAAGGCTTCACATTGCTTTTTAAGAGTTAGTGTTTATAGTATAAATTTATAGGTGCTTAGTGATGTTTTGAACTGATAAAATATTTCTTTAAGTGCTGCATACTTTTGTTTTAAATATATTTTCTCAGAGTAGTTAAAAAGTATCCTGTAAAGAAAGATGCTCTCCCAGTGCATAATCAATCATCTTATTTAACACAATCAAGGAATGTCTTTATTAATTATTGCTAATACAGAGCAGATTGCATTTTAATATTTATTTAATATTTTAATATTCATAAATGCTACACTTCTTTGCTGGATCACCACTAAAAAGTTCCAGAAAAAAAAAATTTTTAATGGGGCATATTTTTATGTTATTTCTGGTGTTAAACTTACCTTTAACAAAAAAAAAGAAGTCACTTAACTATCATATGTTCAGACCATTCTTAAACTGCATCTGCAGAGAAAACTGTTCTTGTAGTACAGCAAAATCTCCTGAATGCTTCTGGTGATTTTCTCATGTATATCACTTGTCACAGCCTCAGTTTGGCATCAAAGACTGGTGACAAGCATGTCCTGAAGACTCACTCTCCTTCCCCAGTGACATAGAGCCTAAACAGTTGTCTTATTATAAACAGCTGTCTCATAGATGGTTAAAGGCGTGAAATTAATACTTTCCCAAAAACACCTAAGCTCTCTTCCCATGCTATGATTCTGCAAGAATAAAGGCTTTTTACTATTGTTTACTACCTGGAGAAGCCCACCATAGCTTGTTTAAATTAAAACAAAAGAAACAAACAAACAACACCTCCCCCATATAAACCACACAATGTGCCAAATGAAGATTTCCTCAATTTCAACAACTTTGGTCCGCACAGTTCCCTAGAGTTTTTTTTTTTCCAAGGAGACGTAAAATGTGCCCTTATGCAAGGAAATGATCCACTGCCTATCTGGGAAGACAGAGTTCAGGCAGGTTTGGGGCTCCAGCAAAATCAGATCCAAATGAAATGCTAACTTGGGCAGAGCTCCCATATATGTTTCGAGCTGCTGCTCTACCACCATTTTCATCCTCTGCAGCTGCTTGAGTGTTCTGGTTTGAGATGAGAGCATGAACCTCAAATTCAGAGGAAGAGACAGGAATCATTTTTGGCATTCCATCCCTTTCCTCACCCCTTCTGCTGGGAAGGGAAAAATAAAAAAAAAAGCAAGTTGATACAAGAATGAATTCTACTTCTGTAGCCAGGATTCAGAATTCATATTTGTCTCTGGAGCTTGATTCACAAAGAAGTATCTTGAAACGAGAAGCCTCCAGTGTACAAGCATTTTAAAAGATGTGCTCAGTAGTTTTATATATATTTTTTTACTGCTGCCTCAGAAGAAACTCCTGCCAAGATAGCACACTTTTTAAGAAAATGCAATAGCTTCTCTGAGTAACTCTCACTCCAGTGATGTCTTCTGCACTCACACCCAACCTTATCCTCCCAAAACAACAAAAAAAAAAAGAGCATGCAAGACATTCCTGAGATAACAAAGATCATAAGCAACTCACAGCGTAAGTCCTATACAGCAAAATTCAGGTAGCACAAACATGGGTCATACATTTTGAGCCTTATATACATTAAGGGGCCAGGAAGAAAAGCAATTCACTTGAGGGACTGTCAAAAGCACAGGAATGCACCACAACCACTACATGAACTTGCACACCCTGCTCCCTGCTGCACCTCCAGACACTGTCTAAAGATGTGGTACACAAGTCTTGCTCTCCAGAGATGGTCGAGAGAAAGGTCAGCAGCACCCCTGATTTGCACCTGTGATTCGACCCATTACAGCCCAATGCTTCCCACATCTCCATTGCTGTTCACCTGCCATAACACAGCCCATCTTCTTTACGGGGAAAAGAGGAGGATCCTATATTCTTACCCTGCAGTAAGGGTCCCCATTCCCTCTTACCGCCGTGTAATAATGCATCCACCAGAGATGAGACTGCCATTGCCAGTGAGCCATACCTTCCAAACAGAACCTGAAAAAATAAACTTATAATCCCTTCAGTCCTTTTTACATGACTGAGCCACCTTCCTGGTTAGCAAATAAAGATTAAAAGCATTCAGTTCTGCAGGGGTATGCACCAGGAGAAATAAATATGTTGCCACTGAGGAAACTCTGCCCCTTATTGAATACTGGAGTCCTATTAGGCTCATTGCTGACATCCGTGATAAATACAGTGCTCCTAAATTTAAAAGACTCATTTAAAATATTCCTAGACACAGTGACCATTTAACAAGTTTATACTGAATAGCGTAAAAGAAAACAGAACAATTTGGTTTTCAAACACCAGTACTGATACTATTGACATTTAGCTCCCCCCCGCCTTAACCTTATCTTCTTTGTCCTTGTCTCTCCCATTATTCTTCCTTTCTTTGTTTACTTGATCTTACTTTTCTCATCCTGTCATTTACACAGTAACATTATTTTAACGAGTACATTTGAACAGGAACTACACCAATTACTACATCATCCATTTTTGCTTAGCCTTTATAAAGAAGGAGTGAGGAAGGAAAGGAAAAGATTAAATCGAATGCAATAGTTTCGAGTTCCTTGCAAAGTGCCACTGCATCTCAAGTTAAGCCTGCTCTGCAGTGAATGTATAAAATATATTCAGTGCCGTATAAGTAATGACATATCAATTAACTGTGTCACAAGGTCTAAAAATATGCAAATTACTGTACTTCAATTAGAAAAATCTACATCCTTGGAGAATATTGTAAATCAGGAAATTTGGGAGACATTAAGAGTAATCAGTGAAGGAAAGCATGCACTTTCCCCTGTATCCTATTTTTATACATACATAATGAAATAATTATAGCTACACTGTATTTATGCCTCTGCAAAAATATCAAAATCTTAAGATCTTTACAATGATAAATTTAATCCACGTTACGTTTGCAGACAACATTAATTATATGAAAAAGAAATCTATTATCATTCAATATAACTAAGTTGAAACTAATTTGGACATGTAAATTAGACATACGACTTTTCCATAGTACCAGTATATTAGAAAACAGAATTTCAGGAGAGAGAGATTAATTAAAGAGGTCACACGTATGAAAAAGTCAAGTATATTTCATTTGATTCTATAACAAAAAATACATATAGAGGAAAAAAATGTATATATGCATGTCGAGAAAGAGGGAAAAAAAGATTTTTATATTTTAACAGCAGATCTTCAATTATTATTTGCCTGCTAGGAATGCTACATTGTACCCAAAGCCTATCAGTGCAGAGTGTACACCTGCAAATGCGTATTACCAGCGTCAGTTTTCAAAGACTGGGTCATTCACCACTATAGCAGCTGTGGTGATATCTTTTGTTTGAAATTCAATTTGCATCTGTTTCAGAGATGCCATAAGAATGCATATAAAGAGCAGACACATGACTTGGATCTGCAGTGGCTCCATTCCCCACAAACCACTGTAGCCTTCACAGGACTGTACAGACCAGCAGGAGACAATTCCCAGGACTGCTCCAAAATAGGAGGAAAGGGCTGTCCTTGCCTACCTGCTGGAGAGCCTATTGAGAAGCATGTTTGTTCTCTCCTGTTCACTATAGAGATTTTCCATCTCCTGAAAGTGCTGATGGTGACTACCAGGTGATCAGGACCCTCTGAGGCATTCAGTGTCTTTTGGGACAATGCTGAACTCCACCGTGCCTGGGTCACCTCCCAGCAAAGCTGCCATGGTCCATTCCCCAGATGGCAAGTGTTAGGAGGGCAGGCTGGGAGTCTGCTGGAGATGGCTGGGACACGAGTGGAAGATGCAACTACCCAAGCACATGGGCTCTCTTGCAGTCACAAGCATACAGGGAAAACACACACAAAGGCAGTCAAATTCATGCATGTATCAATTGCAAAGATGAAGGAGTCCAATATTCCACCATTAGAAGTGTGGGGGCTTAAATACCAAAAATTATGGTCTTGCACGTGCACTTATTTGAGGAGTCAGGGGCATCCAGTGGTCAGCGCAATTAATCACAGATGAACAGGGAGGATCAGCAGCAGGAAACACACAAGAACAGGACTGAGTCCTTTAAGCACATTTGACTTGGGAGCTGAGGCCACCAAACCCTGGCAAAAGGTGCTCAGAGTACTGCAGTGATCTAGAAGGCCATTTGGGCTTATTCCTGGGGTTCTCTCCAAATCACTCAGGACTCAGTTCTGCTCTTAATGAGGATGACATGTTTCCCCATTGACTTTGAGGAAAACAGGGACCAGCCCTTCAAGAAACCCATCTTAAACAGCTGCCACTGACCTATGCACAGTGCCACTATTAAAATAGTATCACACACATGCATCTGTCTAACTGGATCAGACTCTTATCAAAATCAGAGCTAAAAATGGATTTTAAAAATGTATATAGGCCAGTTTTACTTAAGCAAAGGAGATTTCCGATAAACATGCAAATAGGAATTTAAACAGCAATTTAAAAACCACGAATTCAATTCTCATTACTTATGCAAACTATCATGGTCTTGTCATGCTTTATTTCTCTGCCTTATCATTTTATCTATGGTATTTCCCCTCTGTCGCTGTATTTTCTTTTTTTCCTGTCATCTACATTTTCTGGACGTGTTTTTAATGTCCTCACCTCCATCTTTTAACCTTTCAGGTAATACAGGATTTACAGCAGCAGACAGGGAACAGGCACTCACATGTAAGTAAAGGCACCTCCTGTAATTCCTGATACATAATTGCAGGAAACAGAAAACTTGAAGATATTATCGGACAAGTAGTTTATCATTTGAACCTAAGGGCATTTATAGACTACAAGCAGAAAACAGACAGATTTACAATTGTATTTCTACATCTTAAAACTTAAAGCTGGTAGTCATTATTTATAGGGAATTGCTGTATCTCCTTTTAAAAAATTCTTTTATTTAGTTCAATCTGTGTTAGATTTATTTGCTATACTTCTGTTTGTCATTATAGTTGAGGAAAATACCAGAATATCCATCCTTCCTGAACTGTAGGACAGCTATCAGATAAGGATCAGAACAAATTCTAAAAAAAACCCCTCACGAGTTATGATTAACTCTATGTAAAAAGAGGACAGGCAAGGGGAAAAAATATGAGGAAGAGAAAACCATAATCACCAACTACCATTCCTAGGGGAAGGGGAGGGGAGGAAAAAACCCAAAGAAAAAAAAAAGCATAACGAACGAGAGATCGAAGTATATGCTGTAAATATAGCATACATTTTATTACCGCCTATGTGCTGCTACATCCCAAGACCTTGCAATTTAGTTGCCTATTATTTGCCTTTAAACATTAGCAAAGAGATCTACCATTTTTGAAAGGTAATTATACTGTAATGCAGATGGCAGTAAAACAATTACACAAGATAAGCCCTTGCAATGATCTTTACAAAGCAAACCAAAAGTAGTACTGAATCATAAAAGACCCAACGTGGAGAAGGCTGCATTGCAGCACTACTGCTCTGCTACGAGTTCCCCTGCAAAAGTGGCAGCGCAATATTGCAAACAGCATAAGACGCAGGCACAGTGAAGGTTAAGCACTTCATAAATTTAAAGGATTCCTAATCCCAGACTAATCCTTTACAGTCTCTATTTGGTGTAGATCCCGAAATACTCCAAGTGCTACAGAAACGCTTGTTTGGGTGGTTTTTTCCTCCAGTATAGAGTTTAACTTTTACACCCTCCTGCTATCCACAAGCTCCGTTGGCACACTGCCTTTTTAACAGGATTTTTCCTGCCTCCTGAAAGTTGTTGAGACACAGTGAATGCAACTGCTGAGGAATCATTAATTACTATTAATAGACATCTCGGGAGATGAAATGAACTATAACAAGTAGTTTGTTTGACTGTCACATCAATGCACCTGGTATTTTTATGACTTGTTAGTGACTCAGTGGAGATTTCAGATGGCAAAAGATGCCTCATCAACCCAAGCTGATTGAGAAGGCCAGTTCCAAATAGATCCTTCTTATTCTAAACCTTGACCAGACATTCAACAAATCAGGGCACTTGCCAGTGATACACTACAGATAGGAGCTAGGATCAGACATGCACAGAAAAGAGGACACACAGGAGATAGGATCTGATCTTTGCTATTTTCCAGTGCATAAAATAGCAGCCTGTCATCTACCTTTTGCAGGTCATTTTTATCAGGTTGCAGGCCAAAATGAAATTTGACCTCCATTTTCCAGCTATCCCAGAGATGAAAAATTTAATGCAGACAGTGTAAATGAATAGGACTTTACCAGAGAAAAGTTGAATTGGTGAGAATTATTAGTGGTGAAGTTTCTGCCCCTGTATTTTTCATTTCATTTTTCCCCTACAGCTTTTGTTATCCTTTTCCTGTATTTTTCTTCCTCTTTCACCACAGTCTGACCCCTCTTCCACCTGGAAGGATAACATTTACTGCAGCCATGCCCTGGTCACCACAAGCATTTTTCTCCTTCTGGATAATTAACAATGCAGGGCAGCAGGGGGGCAAGTCTGTGAACTAGCCCAAAGGAGTCAAAGGGACTACTTTTATGTAGCGAGAGAGGGTAAGCAAGGGTAAAGCCAGCAGATAGTTAGGTAGAGCTTTATAGCCCCACGCTCTTATTATTTCTCGTATTCCTCGAGGAAAAACATGAAAACAAAATGTATGCAAAGTTATGCCCACCAATGACAATCTCCTAAACCCATACTTATCTTTACTGACACGCAGCATCAGGACTTGGGCTATAACCTCTTCAGAGCAATCTACTTGCCATTACAGGTTAGTAGAGGAAAGGTCCCTGCCCAGAACTGTTGGCTACAACCGTGGTTGAAAAATAAAAACTTCATCAGTTTGCAATAGATTGTTTGAAACCTTGACCAGCCTTCCAACAAAGGCTGTTCCTCTTTGGCAGCAGAGAGAAAGTCTTTAGGCTGACAGTCCTCTCCCATTAATTGCTTTGATGAAGGAAAGAAATGAAGACTAATGGTGGACCTGGTAGACCCCTCCACCTGGCTGCAGTTTCCATGCACAGTCAGCTGTCTTAGAAAATCTTGCAGTTATCTTGGATATCTCTCTCCATGCTATTTGAAAACAGTGACTTACTGCCAATGTAAATCTGATACTCCCTTGCTTAAGAAAATGTGGTTTTATTATTAAAGCAAGATGCCTCACAAGAGAAAATTTAGCACCACAGAGAACAGCAATGGATATATTTCATTATTATTATTGTATACAGGGTGCGCTGGTTGTAAGAGGAACATCTGTGCTCCTAATTTTATTATAAGTTTCAGTATTTACGATATCCAGTGAGGCAAGCAGCATGCAGCATGTGTGCATCTGAAAGATGGGGACAAGAATGGATACATGATGTACTCCGGAGACCCAGCTGAAACAGTGCATGGCTCCACCCATTTCTCTGTGCCAGAGAAGAAACAGCTACACACAGTGGGGCCATAAAAACACTATGGAAACCACAGCTGAACTCACTGGGCCAGAGACCTTGCATTTCCAACCGTCTTCCCCTTTGGAATTCACTCTGAGTGAGGAGATGAGGTTGAGCACAAATACTAAAACTATCAGACTGCAATTCAAAGCTGGCAGTGGATCTTCTACATTACTAAGTGCTGAACAGTGGAATGGCCCCAGGAGTGTAATCCTGAATTAAACTACACGAATTCAAGTACCCATAAGCAAAAGATGTATAACTGAAGCAGAGGGAATTAGGAACTAGTTCCTTCTCTTGAAGAAACCAGATGCTTTACAGGCATATTGTAGTACTTCTCTACCATGGTGACAGATGCCTCAGTGATTCCTATAACTGGTGATAATGACAGTGATAAAGGTATGCTACTTTTATCCCACTGGACTGACAAACATTATCTTTGAATCTCAAAATCTGGAGAAAGAAAAAGTTGGATACTAGCTTTGTGACAAGCAAACATATAAAGGGAAAAGTCCCATGGACCTGCCATCCATTCAAAAAGAACAACATTTGAAAAAAAATTCTTTTCCACTACTGCAGAAAAATGAGGAGTTATTCTGGGTGGGGAGGAAAAAAACCCTGTAAATACTGTTTTAACAAGTCCTTGTGGTTGGCCTGTTCCTCCATGTGCTATTGCAGCAATGCATCATACAGCTGTTTGCATACCCAACAATCTGAAGAAATTCTTCTCCTCTTACACCCCAAAGGAGGCAAGGCAGGTCAGAAAATTTTACATTTTAGATAGTAGTTGGAAAACTTTTTCCCACAAGTACACATACTGCCCTTCATTTATCTGCTAATGAATGCTGCGACACGTGTGCTTTGCAGGCATGCTCCTAGCTCCCGTCTAATACTCATCCAAAGGATGCCTGGGAGCTGGGGTAGAAAGAAAGGAGAGGAATGGTTGGCCAGGCTCTTATCCAAATCCTTGCAGCATCTCCTTTAGCCACTGTCAGAGGCTATTGGGCTAGGCAGCCCATGTATCTGACCTTGTAGATCATTTCTTGTGCTCTTATGTAGCACACAAATCTCCCCAAGGAATCTCCCACTGGGTCTTCTAACAGAAACACTACACTCACAGGACCAGGGCCAAGCCGTGTTCTGCTGCTGCACTGACACCTCTGTGGTGAGCTCCACAGGGTTACCCCTGCTGCAGTAAGAGGGTGATTCTGCCAGCGCATGCTCATTCCTTTGGAAATGGGACAGAACACTGTATGCTGGAGGAGAAAGAAGGGAAAGTCAAGTAATTAAGAGGCATGAAAGGAGATGAGAGAGTCTGTAACTCAAACTGTGCTCTGACCAGGCCTTTGCTGCTAGCGAAGGTCCCAAGGTGCTGAGGATGAAGTGGGAACAAGGTTCCCCCTGAGGCACACAGGGTCTCACTCCACGTCTACGAGGCAAATGATCCCTGACCAGCACGGCTGCGCGGGTGAGGGCAGCGGCACAGAGGAGTCATCCAGCCAGAGCCGGGCTTTTGCTGCTGCTGCTACTTCTGCGGGGACAGGCGGGCACTGCTGTAATAAGCTATCTTGTCAAAAAGCACGGTTTTGCCAGGACAAGCTATTTCCAGCAGTCCACCCAGGACTGCTTTGCTGTTGCAGTGTGTGGGTATAGCTGCATCAGCAGCCTGCTCCTAATGGAGACAGAGTTTCAAGGCTGCTTTCCACATGGAAAAGGGCGGAACGGAGGGCAGCCTTCTTGCCGCTTCACCTCCTCCTACTCCCAGAACCAGTAATGCAAAGAAACCAGTTTCCCAGTCATTTTCTGATGTTTCTGGCAGAAACAGGTCATACTAGAGAGGCCATATGGCTGCGCAGACATATGGATCAGGATTTCAGGCGTTCTCTGACACTGAAAGTGAGAGCAAAAAGTGTCAGTACAACATTTAATACATCCATGGAACTGGGTAGTGCAGGATATTGCTCTATCCTATCTATTGCTCTAGGTAGTGCAGGAAAAAAAAACAGTAAGATGGAAAACTGATGTCTTTCAATAAAGACTGATTTGAGGAGAATCACAGAGGGCACATCAAAACTGCAGAGTTGTTTTGCAGCTGCAAGGAAGAAAGATCAGAGAATTACAAAGCTGCTGGCCTTGACCAGTGCTGGTTAAAATCTACCATTGCACAGAAGGCAAGAGACCGTTCCACTGTAAATGTTCCCATTTGTCTATATATTTTGAGACTTTTTCAAGAAAATGCGTTCTAGATAGATGCTCTACTGCAAGCTTTACTAACAGTAGCTCCACAGATCAAAAAAGCTGTATTCAACAGATGGAAATACAGTATATCCAACACCTTTTTTCATGCAGACTCAGCCCTGTCATCTGCCTTATACAGCCTTACAGTCCAACTGCAACAAACCACATGAAGATAAAATTAACCACGATCTTCATATTGTATGATCCATCAGAAGTCTGCTGTCATCACGGAACAGCTGGAAAAATTTGAGGCTAAGCACTTCGGTAACAGACTACAGCCTTGCTTATATCAGGATTTTCCAAATGCAAACTGGATGAAATCCTCCTGATCTGGATATTTAAAAAATATTTCTGAACAGAGAGGTTGAAAATTTAGTTTCTTGTACCCATGGAAAAAAAGTAAAGAGATACTTTATTCCATGTCCCTTACCTTCTATGGTCTTTATGGAGAAACTTTCCCAACAAGTTGAGACATATCAACCTATAGAAAAAGGAGTATTTTGAGATAGAGAGATAGAAATGGAAAGAAGAGCAGGTTAACACCTCCCTTTAAATTTGTACAGATCATGCAGATGCTAATACCACACTTAAAAATTCCAAGCATTCCTTGTATTAAAAAAAACCACCACACAACATTTTTTTTCACCTGACAGTACTTTGCAGCTGACAAAAGGCATCAGCTGAATCACTGAAAAACGCTGCCCTGGTGGCACTGAGCTGACTGAGCTGTTCTCTTTCAGGTCAGGCGTGGTGCATGGGGTTCTACTGGCCTCCCAGACAAACCCCACAGATGTTTGCTGTCTGGAACTGGCAACTGTTAAAAAAGCCTCATGGGGTCAGGCAAAATCCCCAGGAAATCGTGAGGCTGGCTCCTAGAAGGGCACTAAGACAACTTTATAAGTGTAAAATTGACTAAGATCAAGACTTAGAGAGATACAGCAGAAAACAAGAGACTGATCCTGCTGGGGGCTAAAGTGCCCTCTAAACTTAACAACTTCCAGAGGATTGGCACCTTGCGAGAAGGGCATCACTTCACAAGATCAACCTCCTCAGTAGGATTTGTGGGTGCTACTATTCTTGGCACTCTCATGGCTTCATGTATAATTTTGTGCAAGTACATTAACCTTGTTGTGGCTGAATTCACCCTCTGTGCTTTCCCCTCCCTTCCTCGCAAAGAGCTTTCTGATCTTTGGAAAAGTCAATATGGGTTGTAAGATATCTCCTGATAACTGGATGAAAAACGGAGGGCACAATTCTGCCATCCTTCCTTGTTCAAGCATCCTCGGTGCTCTCAGCTGTGTTAGTAAATGCTACTGGCCATGATTAAAATGCTATAAGGTAGGACCTTTAGCAGAAGGAAAAAAGGATACTAAATGTCAATGCTAGAAACTCCCCACATTTTAAAGAAGCAAGAAATATTTAAAAATGGAATTATCCATTGAGTACACAATTCTTAAAACTATCTAGAAGTCACATTCCCATTAAAAAACTGCATCACACACACAGAGACAAAAAAAATCGCTCTTTGTTAAAAAGAATGCTCTTCAGGCAATAAAATCAAGCCTCCAACATTAGGCAATGAAAGAATTATGGTTGCTGATGCAAACTTAATTTGGTATCCTTTGCATATACATTATCATACACTCTAATTTTGTTAACATTTTTTTAAGTGCACTTCTCCTTCACAGCACAGGATGGATGGTGTTGAATTAATAAAGCAAGTATTCAATATTTTGTCTTATCATTGTTCAGGGTACGGCCTTACGGCTTGTTTCCTGCTAACTATTCAAATAGTGCTCTGAAGACAAAATTATTAATTTCCTTATGGGCTTTTCTATAGCACTCATCACTAAAATTAGTGAGGGTTTCACAGACACTTCACTAATCTCCACCAAATCCCTGAGAGTTGAGGGAACTATTATTCTGCTTTATACATGGGGAGCTTAGGCACAGACAAATTAAAACCAGATGTACCCACTAATTTAAGAAAGCCAGCCTTAAGATGTCCAGGCCATGATTTTTAAGAGTCTTTAACATTATGCAGTGCTTTGTATCTTCAAAGCACGAGTCTCACTGCTTTCAGTCACAGCTATGCTCTTCTGCAAAACAGGCCCTAGGGCTGAGGTTGGGCTTCCAGAAAAATGTGAAAGATGCAATTAGTGATCATCTTTAAAAAGTCTGATTCAAGGGGCTTAGCATTACCGAGAAAACTGTGACAGAAGGAGAGACAGAATCCAGTTTCAACAGAATTCAGTTCCAGGGGCCCAATAACTAACCAGGCTGACCAGCTGCCATTCACCACCAACCTCCTGTACTTCTTTCAAGGGACAACAACAGTCCTGATCGCAGCAATCCCACCTTATCCACCTACCATTATCTGCACTGCACAATTCATGATGCCTAAATCCTAGGAAACAACACGGCATCACAGGTGCAAGACTATTACAATGTGTAAGGAGCTAATTACTATGGCATTAATAACCTTGGTTCTCCTCTTTCTTAATAGTTCAAAAGCTTATTGTTTTATTTCAGATTTTTACATGCATTTTTCTTTATTTCTCCCCCAAAAAGAAGACACCAGAACTGTAGCATAGGGTGGCTATCCTCCCACTTACTCAATGCGGGTTTTAAGTGTTAAGTTCTACCACGTAGATTTGTGCAGCTTGTAGAGTAACTGACAGCAATAATATATTATCCTCACTGATGTGGACAAACACTTGAAAACAGATGACAAATACTCTTACCAGGAGCATTCAGAGGTATTTGGGAACAGCGGAAGATAGATGAGTACGACCTTCCCAGTTTACATTCCTTATGATTCTCAAAGCAATCCCAGTTTCCTCGCTAGGACTAACTACCGTCTTTGTCCTCACTCTCCAACCCCCAACCTTTTTGCATCCAGTTAAGCATCTTTTCCCTTCTCCCCTCCCTGACTCATCCTTTTTACCTGACCAGATCCTGCTGCATACTCCCAAGCCACTGTATGATCTCTCTCCTCTCTCCCTTTTAACACTTACCCCAGTCCCAGAATCTACCTGTTGCAGCCTCTCACACATCCTTCTTCTGTGCTTTTTACCATGTTCACAGAACCTCCTCCCTCGCATCAGGCTCTTGTCCAAATGATCTCTTCCCCTTCTCCAATTTCCTTTTCCAGCCAGTTCCAGTCCTGCATGATCCTCTTAGAGAAAAGGTAGTACCCAATTCATCTGCACAACTCTACTGGACTATTAGTTCCAGTTTCATGTGTAACTTTTTCTTTGGATACAGGATTCCCCATTCTCACCAAACACCTCCAACTATTAGTCTTACTCCTACGATTTTTTTTAGGCTCTCCATCAAGTCAGTCCCAGCATCATCCTCCAACTCCATATTACGTTTCTCTCTTTTTCATTCCAGGTCCATTCTGCCCCAGTCCCTGGCCAACTGACCCATCTTCCTATCTCTTCCTCCACCCATTTACTAAGGTCTAGCTTTCCCCTTTTTTTGCACTTCCATCAGTTTTATTTTCTGCATTACCTCACACAGCCAACTTACCCCTTCTCAGCTTTAAAACCTGAGAGCCACCCACCAGGACTGATTCAGCCCAAACAAATAAGGTCCATCTGAGACTCACATGCCCTCCCCCAGTTACACATTGGCAACACCTTGTGCAGACACACCATGGCTTTTACCAAGCCCAGGCATAGGCAGAGAGATTCAATTCTAACATCAAAAAAAACCTAATAAAATCTTAAAAGGATACATCCCGGTCTTTTTCTCCTTTAACATTCAAAAACTGCTTAAAAATGGGCTTGTTTTCACGAGCACAAAAGGAACATCCTTGACAAAGGAGACTACCTCCTTGCCCATTATCAAACCACTGCTCCAAAGGACGAGCTGTTCCAGAAGTCCAAAGTGTTTCTTAAAAAGAGCAGAATAGCATGTTTTTCAGCACTTCAGAAAGTTGCTAACTTTATATAGTATTTGCAAGGAAATTTTGCCAGAAAGTGTTTGGGTAAAGTGGCTGAAACAGTGGTAAAGGGGATCCTTTAGGACATGCTACACAGCCTTAAAAACAACCTGTCCTGTCACACCCTTGCCCTCCTTAGAATAAATCCAATAATTTCTCATTTCAACCAAGAGAAGCAAAGCCGGGAAATAAGCCAAAGACATACTTTGATGCAAACTAGGGAAAGAGCATTCCAGGGTCAGGAGACCTTATTGGACAAAATCTTCTTTTTTCCATTTTCCTGAAGATGTCCCAAAAGTCAGCAATACTAATTCTGCTCATTCTTCATACAGACGCAGGATGAAAGGCATCAGCATTTGTTGTTCTGACTGAAGCAATTAACTAATATTCGGGATCTGACTGTAACTTCCATTCAAAAATATATTGCTTAGGGAATTGCATATGGCTTGAAGGCAATCCTGTTTCATCAAGGGTAGTGTGCAAGATACTCCCTAGTAACAACAAACAAGAATTAAACATTTTCCTACTTCTGTAGCCCAAGACCTTCCTCTGGGCCTTCGATCACACTAACAAGTGTTTTGTTTCTGTGGGCTGGGGTTTTTTTAAGCTTTCCCTCAGAATTACATTTCAAATGCTGCTCGGGCTGCCCTGCCTTCCCACTGCTGTCTATTGTTATGCCTGAGCTGCTTTTGTTCATATCTACTCATGCACCTGTAAGCACACACACGTGCCCACTTCTGTCACATCAGACAAGCAAAACAACACACAGCTAGTTTCATTTGCACTTGCTTGCAAACACAGTGTATTTTTAAGGAGGTTCTGACTCAGACAATGGTAAGAACCTCCTGAAAACTTTCTTTTTCTTGGCTGAAAACAGAGTCACCACATCTGCCACCTCTCTCCAGGTTTCACCTGGGATAAGCCTGGGATAAAATAACATCAGACTGAGCCCTATTTCAGCTATATAGAACACAGGTAATTCCAAACAGATAACAGGAAATGTGACTTACCCAAAACAGCCCAAATTTCTTGTCTGATTCCTACCCAAGAGGTTCCTATGTTGAACTTACAGACATTTATGCGATAGATACACTACTATGTGCTTGTTTTAGAGACAGTTACGCCAAAGGCATGCACTCAAGAAAGAAGAACCAAAATCTGTTTAGTAACTACTTCCAGTGTTTTGAAGAGCCTTTGAAAAAGAAAAGAGGAAAGAAAAGAAAAAAAAAGAAAAGCTCTCTGTTCTATTTAGACCTGTAGATGACAAATATGTTAAATAAGGAAATAAAGCCGTGCTCTGAACAGACTCCCAGCCATTTGGCTGCAGTGACCTGTCTCTGGGTGCCAGCGGCACTCTGCTGGCCCCAGGCAGGAACCTCGACTTTGCTGCAACCGCCAGCCCGGTGCGTGCTCTTGTCACTTGCGTGACTCCAGCCTGCTTAAAAACCAAAGCTATCAAGGATCAGAGGCACAGGAGAAACTGCGGTGACATCGTGGCCTTTTTCTTGACTGCTAGAAGCACAAAAAGGGTCGTGTTTTGTCAGGCCGTGGTATAAAGTCGGAAGGTTAACAAAATAAACAGGGGAGGGGGAGAGCGTGGGCTCAGGTGGACACGTGGAACAGCGACGGCTCCTTCGGAATTTCCTCAACTTAGCACCTCACAGGGAATTTTCATTTCAACAATTTAGTAAATTACAAGTCCTTCTTTGCACAGAGTTAGTCTGTGCTTCAGAGTATCTAGTAGCAGGATAGAGAAAACACTGACACACAGCCTAGAAACTTCATTTTAGTGGGTTTGATACCAAGAAAATACAAAATACAGACGTGGAGAGTTATGTGACTGAACATAAAAAGGAGCAGCTCACTGAGCACTGTAGCTATCTAGAAAACACACATAAAAATTCAGAGAAGAACTGAATGAGAAGCAATAGCACAATTTACTTACAATCTGGAATATCAGCAGGATTTTAGTTTGTTGTTTGTGGGTTGCTGGGGTATATGGTACATTACAGTAGAGCATCAGCACTAATTCTACATGGCAGCTCCTCAGAATACCATCTGCTTCCCCGGTAACTGTTAATATAGTTGTAATTATCTACTTCTAAGCACTTTATTGGGAATATCATTTGCAAATTAATCAACTACAGACCGGTAAAACAAATGACATGCTTGTCTGAAAACAACAGCATTATTTCAAATTATTTTCCTAAGGGTTGGGAAATATCAGCCACAGCCAAAACTGGAAATAGGGCAAGGAAAAGTCTATATTCAGCTTAAAAACATTGATTCATGAATCTGTGGGTACATGAACAAACAACTGGTCAACAGGAAATCTGCACTGTAAGATGCACCCCCACTTCTGAGTCCCCTTCTCATTGCTCTGTACAATCCAAGTTCTTGCAGGATTTTGCTCTCTCTGCCTTGACATCTTGCTTTGATCCAGGCTACTCCAGCCTCTCTGCCCTTGATCACTTCCCTTCCTATAGTACTTTTGCCACTTTTGCACAGCTCATACTCCTTACTACTGGCTTCTGTGTCACTGCTTGCTTTCTTCAGCAAGGGATTCTTAGTCTTGAGTACCCCAAGGTAAGTTTACACGACACAAGAGTGGATATCATAAGATGATGTCCAGTCTCAAATCTAGGATACAAAGTCAGTGCAGGATTTGCTCCTCCAAATCCCTGTTACATACTCACCAGGTTGCAAAACTGAAGGCTGCCAAATGCCAGTAAAATACCAGGGTAAGCTGCACCTTCTGATAGAATGAAGTAGCTTTAATTACTTGAAAGATGGTTGTATGAGGAATGATGAGATACCACACAAAAGCCGTGTCCCCACCAAAGTTTCCAATAAGCTATTAGGAAAATGAATTTAGAGGAGCACAATAAGCAACAAGGTTGCTATCAGTTTACTCATGCAGATACCATAAATAGACCTTCTATGATAATGCTGTTAAGTGAGAGATTTTTAAAATCACTTAACTTGTAATTCTTGAAATATTAGAAGCCTTGCAAAGTTAATACAATATTCTAGCTCAGTGAACAAGCAATATGTAAGGCATGTTGTCCATGGCATCTGTTTGCAATCTCCTTTGTTTGGCAGTAGGTCTAAGTGAAGCGCTGTCTAATGGCAGACAGTGGGGTAAACTGATCGATAATCGTGGAGTGCCATTTCCACATTCATGGTTGAAAGCTCACAAATAAAAGCAAACAGGTTATCTGCCCTCTGATATAAGTGTCCTCAGACCACTGTATTCTAGCATCTCAGCACTTTTCTTATGCTTTTCCCATCAGTGCCTCTATCATCTATTAATGCAACGATCAAGGTTAAAAGCAAAAAGAAAGTACATTGTTTAGGAGAAAAATTAAATTAATTTCTTCAGAGTGATAACTTCTGTGTATTGTTTCAGTATGTGCAGTACCAGCTCCTCAAGCAGAAATCCTGCTTTTTGACTTTAGAAATATGGATCTATTTTATGTTCCTTTGGTTGTACACTATTCAAGGACCCAGACGTAACTTTATTAAATAACAGTTCACAGTAATAAGAGTTTATGTTCTTTAAAAAATTGAAGTCCTTGAACAGAAACCCACTCAGGAATCAAAGCGGCAGACAAACAACTCAGCTGGTAAAACTCTGCAACTGAGTTTCTCTTCCTTCTCACTGCTGTTCAAGTGAGCAAGAGAGTTGTCACCTATCATCAAGGCTGAATGGCTACTACTAACTGCTACTTTTGTGCATGATGAACCTTTTCTTAAGGGTTACAGATACTTAACTCCAACAGTAGGCATTTCATAGTAACTGTAATGAAATCATATTCTACCTGTGCCAGTCCATTCACAATGAACTGGAACTTTGTATATGATTCATCACCTCAGCTTTTAATATTTCATTAAACTTCATAATATAGTCTGAAAAACTGGCATAAAACCCCATCCAAGCCTTTCAAATTTTTACATTGTTTTACAGACATATTTACAAAATATATGCATTTCATTTTATTCATAGAAGACAATGTTCTTTCAATAATATACCAAACAAACACCTTCAGGAGAAAACCTAATTGTCTTTTAACAAATCATGCAGCCTCTCTTGTAGATGGCAGGTTTCTGTGAATGTCAGCTAAAGCAAAATTTTTGCCAGATCCATGAATAAAGTTACCATCTGCAAAGAGCAAGCAGTAAAGAATTTTTTTTTCATTAGCAAAAAAGGGTATTTAGAGTATGTGTTCATTATAGCATATAAAATGTGTCAGTTTTTTGGGAACTCATTGCACTCTTTAAGATAAAACAGCACAGAGTTAGATCTTCATTGTTTTCAAGGGCTTATGTCAGTAGATATCAGTTAATATCCGGCCAATGAACTGTTTTTCACATAGTGCTGAGACTGAAGCTGTAAGTTTTGAGCACAGACTGCTGGAGAATAACATTTGTAAGATAAAGACCTCTGTACAGAAATCTAAATCACATCTTCTGTCCCACTTCCATATGAAATCTTCAGCTCATTATATGAGAATTAGCAACTTCAGTGTTATCTTTATTTCTTGCACTAAATATGTTTTTCCAACTATTGTGCATCACAACCTTACTTTCTCTCATCCTAAATGAACTTTGCTGCTTATTAAAGCCTCACTTATCCTCTACTTAGTGCTGCACTGAGGCATTAAACAGCACTGCATGCCAGAGAGTAATTCTTGACCTTCTTTCTCCTATCCAAAGTAGCACAACGGTTAGGAAAACATCTCCCTAGGGAGCAAAAATTTCATACAAACTTGGCAATTCTTTTTCTGATGTATGTATTCATAGGAAGCAGGTCATTTAATAACCTAAATGTGGTTCTCAAGCAACCCAACTTTTAAAATTCTAATTAAAACTTCCAACCTAAATGGGCAACAGAGAGAAAAGGTGTCCCCACTTTCTTATTATTTCCAAAGCATCACTAAAAATAAACAAGCACAAGAAATTGGAAGAAATATGAGAACAACACTGGAGATCTGACACCAGCAGAGGAATTCAGCAGAGGAATCTGGAGCTAAGATAAATGCTCTAACCTTAATGTACCTTCACAGTGCCTAGTCAACTGCAGGGATCTTTGAACAATGAGTGCTTCTGCATAAAAAGTGGACAGAAATACCTTGAGTGGATGCAAGAAGGCAAGTTAAAGCTGCACAGGCAGCTTGAGCTGCCTTTCATCCACTGAACATTTGTCTTTGAGCTCCCTTTCTTCTGCAGGGTTAATTTTGCACGGAATGTAATGGTCTGCTGTGGGAACATCATGGGGTACAGCCCGCAGAAGGAGCTGAGAGGATGGCAGATTGTCTGGTCTGCCTTGGCTGAACCACCTTGTGCCCATTTCCATACCTTTTGCTTGTGAGAAGCACCGTTGTGAATTGTGATTTGCCACACTGAGCTCACAGGAGGAGTTTGGGTGGCAGAAAGAGGAACATCATTTCCAAGCTTAACTTAAATCAGTCCTGAAAAATCCTCCTACTAGTCTTCTCTAATATCTCTTTGCTACTAGCAGGGCTTTTCTGCTGCATAGGACATTTCTTGTGTTCTCCTGAGCTTCTGCTCACTTTACAGCAATCCACTGAAGGCCCCCTGAGGTTGCTCTTTGCAAAGCAAGACATATTCTGAGTGGGCACAGACATTTTTGCTAGCTCTCACACTGCATCTTACTCATTTCCTTGCTTCCACTGTGGTTCTAACCTTCTTTCAGATTAAGAGCAATTTACATCTCTTTAACTAGACGTATTGGTGTTATTACCATTGCAGTCCTATTGATTGCAATGCTGCACTTAGCATCACTGTTCCAATTTTATCATCCTTAGTCATTCTTGCATGACTGTGTATTTATGTACGAGTTCTATTATTTAAATTAGCATATAACATTAAAAAGGAAGCATGACAGAATTAAAACACACTGAAAAGCACAAAAGAATGAAGCCAAAATGCTGAAAATAATACCCTCCTTTTCTTGGATATATCAGCACTCAGTTATTTGGATTTCTCTTACAGGGAATGCTGTTACTGGTTATTTGGAGACGTTATAGCCATAAAACAATGTAATCAACCTTGAAAACAGGGAAGTGCTTATTGTTAAGTTTCATATTCTGCTCTACAGTACAACACAAAAAGGCAAAGAAAATGTTCCAAGTAGATGTAAAGTACTACAAACACTTGTGACAGCCATTGTTTACCAGTGAAAGATAGAATAAGACAAACATTGCTGAAAACAAAAAATAGTTGTTTCTACCATATGATTGCAATAACTAAGAAATCATGAACTTACAGTCTGGAAAAATAGTCTAGAACTTCTGCAGACTCTGCAAAGGGAGCAATAATGTATCACAACATCAGTGAGATTCCATCTTCCCTCATATTAGGCATTTCACATACAACATGGGAGAGCAAAGACAATCCTTACTCTGAGCCACAGACCAGAGGTTTCATCCAATACCTGAAGTACACACTTTTCTAAATTTGTGAAGTGTCAGCTAAAGCCTGCCTCCCACCATTACCTCAACTCTTTCTGTCTCCACCATTCCCATTCTTCCTTTTAGAATAAAATTCACACCAAAACTGTACGTCACAGAACACTGACTGCACCTTTCCAGGGCCCCCAGTTCTGACATGATTGCTACTACTTTTTAATTGCCCTGCAAAACTGAAGAAAAAGCTTACAATAGTCCCAAGTTCTCACAAGTTTACTGACCAGCTTGAATTACAGTACCTGTGTTCTTCTGTAGGCCAGAATTATCTCACTAGAGCTCATGATGAACCAAGCACAGACTAATCCCATTCCTGTAGTGTAACCTAGTACACTCGTAATTCCCTGACTCCATTAAAAATACATACCTGGCTTTCCCCTGAGGCCCACAGTGACTTATCTTAAAACAGTGTTAGTCCGTCTAATGAGAGACAGAAATACTTTGCCTTTTGAAAAAAAAAATTGATCGAATGTCTTTGAATATTTGATAAGCCAAATAAGAACATGCAGATATGGCACATAAAAATTCAGTAACTGCTTGAATCAATAAGCAGGCCATTCAGTAATTCCACTTTCATTAATTAAGAGAAGGAAGTGTTATTTCTTAAGACAGATGTAAAATGACAGTCACATGTTCTTACTTCCTGTTAGCATGCTGATCGAATCAGGGTAAAAATAGTATGTCTCATCTCTTTTAAACAAACAAAAACCCCACTTACTATCAGTTGGTGGTCTGACAGCATTTTAATTTTAATGAAAAATGTGCTTTCACAGCCAACCACGCCAACCAAAGTCAGTCCATGAGTGGTCTCAAGGTTGGCTTTTGCCTTAAAGCCCTGCTGTTCCTTTCAGGGTGGATAGTTACAAAGCTTATTCACACTACTGCTTAATGCACTCAGCAGGGATGGGGACCTAACAAATGCTTGGGCTTTCCATTTACAGACAGAAGGAAGACACAGATTAGCCTTTTTAAGTTTTAATATGGGGTCTTGTGAGCCACCAAGATAGGAGAACTGGAAAGGGAAACTAAGGAGATGCGGAGAATAACTATCAGTTCCCTGTGTACTTTAAAGTTGTTACCCACTAAGGCCTGACAGTTAACAAAAAGGAATAATGAATATGTATGACTATAGAAGTATAAGAGATCAGACTTTCCTCCTCATGCTGTCCATCACAATTTTCTCTTTCCCAAAGCAGAGTTTTTTCCCAGAACCACAAGGAACCACCACCTCAGCGCATTTTCACCGAGCTACAATGAAAAACCTGAACAATCATCCAGTGAATTCCTCAGCCTCTCCCAGCATCTACCGCATCCTTGTAGTGTTCTTCTCCTGAATGGGTGCTAGCAGTGGCTCATGACCCTTGGCATCAAGCTCATCTCAGACTAGGCCCACACTGCGAGCTGCCCAAGCCCAAGCACATCCCATCAACAGCTTGCCAGGACTGTGTGTAGAACTGTGCAGAGCAAAGTGGGCCACTGCAACTAATGGAAAACATAATGCAACACCTTATTTCACCACTGTCAGCTTTGGAGAGAAAGGCCTGTTCTGACAAAAAGAGAAAATGTTCCCAGAGCAAAAATGTTTCAGCCTCCACTTAAATCTGTAAACTTACCCTTTGAATTCCCTCCAGGCAAATCAAACCAAACCAAAATAACCCCTAACTCCCCCCAAAAGAAAGGGACTCATAATCCCCTGTTATTTTTTTTTTTTTTTAATCAAACAGCTCAACAGGGAGAGCATTTCAAAACAGAGGGGATACACTCAAGAGTCGAATTCAAACACATCTAACCTAGATGCTCATGACAGACAAAATCTGTCCTGACATAGGAATGATGGAGGTTCAGCATTTAATAGTTTGGTAAATCAGAAAGACAGAAAAGAGCTGATCCATATAATCCAATGAATGTCAGGATCAGGATTTAAAACTCAGTCCAGCACATAACTAAAAGGCAATGCAATGGCAGAAGAAGCAATGGAGTATGTTCTGCACAAAGCTAGTACAGGTTAGCACCTTAGCTGTGTAATTCTCCACTGAGCTATTCATACTCTAAGAGATTCATCAAAAATAAAACACAGGAGAACTATAGAGGGTGTTCACTGGTTTACGACATAAACAAGACAAGCATCTGCAGGTACAATGCAGGACAAGCTGTCCAGGGCTTGCCTTGATTTTTAAAAGACATTCCATTCATGTCTGCACGACAGACAACAAGGTTAGTTAATAAAAATACATCTCATCATACAGCAGGTCAAAATGACTGATGTATGACAAAACAGATTTGATAAATTGAGTTAGTAATCTTCACAAAGTTATATGGCATTCATAACAACTCAGAATTTATATTCGCACTACCTGATGGAGGGCAGCTGGTACTATTATTATTATTAACAAAATACCAACAACTGATTGAGCCTCCAAGTCAATTCTATTTACAGTTTGTCATTCCATTACACCAAAGCAGCACTGGCAGAGAAGCAAGAAAAAGCCTTCATCTTCATAAAGATTATTTTTACGTACAAGCATAGACAAACACAAATTAAAGATGGGACAGCTAAAATGAATTATGTAATTTTACTCTAATTCAAACTGGATATCAAAATATGCACTGTGGAAATACAGTCCAGACAGTGAAGAAAATGGACTCCGTGCCATTGCATCCTCATGCAACACAGCAGAGGGTCCCCAGAAGGTTGTTTTCTGGGATATCTGCAGACATCTAACAGCAGAGTGAGAGGTGAACTATTTGTCTATAAAGGTAAGACACTGGGTTTTCTAGCCACAACCTTTTAACATATTAATAAGACAGAAGGTATTAAAGCAGGAGCAAATGTGCAGTGGGATGCAATTCCATAACCTTTCACTAGTTAGTCATACTGCCTGCCATCCAAAATCTTCCCAGAGGAAGGTTAACACTCTTAAGAGTCCAATTAGTTAAGGAAATATGCTTAAATTGTGGGCTGCCACTGAAACACAGACACTTTCATTGCATAGGCAGTAGCTAAAAGGGTAGGACTTTTATGCCATATGCACAGCATATACATCTGTTACGATTTGGTGAAGCACTTGAGTTTTTTTTCTTTTACAAGAATCACAAACCAAAATCCACTAATAAAAGAGTATAGTTTAAAATTTAATATTAATCTTATTCACAACTGTAACTTGGAGGCTCTAACAACTCTTCTTCAGCAGGGAATCAATTCAGGATTTACGCAAGTGATGGTCTTGGCAAACCCTCACAGAGTACAGTGTACTGAAGGTACTCTTCACAGACTATCAGGAGATCATGATGCCCTTGGGAGTCTCTCTAATTAACAATAAACTGCTTTTACAATTGAAAATGCACCCTCAAAGCCTGGTGACACTATGGATACGTCAATTCCTGATCCACATGCTTCATTGTATGCAATGTCTTTGGAAATCAAGGGCAACAACAACCTGGAAAATATTTTTCAACATTTGGACTGTTGCCACCGAATCAATAATGGTGGAACAAAATGAATTACAAGATTCCACAGCTTCAATCACAGAAGAAGTAGAGAGTAAGCCAAAAAGAAAACCCACAACTTACAATGAGAGACTAGTTGGACTGAATTGTACATAAACTTAGATCTAATTAAATGAGACTAAGGACAAAAGGGAGGCAAAATCATTTGATAGCTTGCATGGAATTGGTCAACACAAAAGGGTACTCAGCTCATGAAATATTTAAGTAATTTCTCTTGATCGGGCCAGAGGATGGACATGACCTCCACACATGAAGGACAGACAATGACAGAAGGAAAGGAGAAGGCTTAACTCTCAAGATTATTATGACTTTCTTGAAAAGTTTTTCCACCGGACTCAGGTTTTCAACACTTCAGAAACACAGGTTGAAAATTACTTAGGAAAGATTCAAACTGGGGGAGGCTGTGAAATACAGATATGTGAGACACAGCAGCTTTCTCAAAAAAGAAATGATGTGCACTGCTTTGATACGTCTGCTCTAAACATTTCTGCTTTGTCAAGCCTCAGCTCCGTCCTCTTACTTGCTCTCCGCTAGCTTCCCCCTTCGGCAACAACAAACGTGGAATAAGCAAGAGCACCGTATAGGACAGCAGCATGTTTGGCTCAGGTCAGGGGGGAGCAGCCCAGGTGCTGGAGATCCTCTGGGGAGCAAGAAACTTGTACAGATCACGGTGTTGTCTAGCAGAGAACTAGATATCTTCTTCCTTTTATCACAAATACAGCCTTGAATCATGCAAAACACATTTCCAAAATGGCTGAATCTGTTCTCCAAGTATCTTAAATCAATCTCTAGAACCACAGACTCTCACTTACATTCTACAGTCACCTTTAACGTCAGCTATGGGTTTAAAATACTACATTTTTCCAGTGCTCTGTAAAATTTTTTAACTGGTGTTGTTGAGGATATAGTGCTCATTTTATCATTGATGCTGCTTCTGTAAACCAAACCTATGTCTGGAATAAGAAAGTCCAGCATCAGTGCTGAACTGATCCTTCTGGGAACAATGGCTCGTGCTCACACCTGTATGACTGCTGGGTACACTAGAGAACATTCCATTAAACTTTCATGGCTGATGCTTAGGTCAAAGAAACGGCAGTGAGCTACAATACAATCTGCTGCTTTTTGTAAATGCACTGGGAGCCAGGCAAGTACTCATTAACATTTACAAACTCAGACTCAAAATGCATATAAGTGATGCTGAGATGCTTGAAACACACTTCCAATGACAACGGACAGGGACAGTAATTTTAACCTTGCATTATTAAGTCTTAATTTCCAAACACAATTTGCCATCCTCTGCTTCCATTTCTTCCCTACAAAAAGAATAAACTGTCCAAATAAGGTTGACAGCTTTAAAATCAAAATAGTACCTAGTAGCCTAAACTAAATATGTGACTCTCCAAATATCCTTTACTCTTCTTTCCAGCTGCATTCATTAAAGGATACAACTAGTTCTAATACAGGAAATTATAGACCTTCTGTGAGAAATGTATGTCAGGTGCCAAAAGCATTTAAATTCTATCTTTTTCCAATTCATGAAGCTCATTGCAGCATTGTATTGTTGCATTATTAGATTTATGCATTTAGCAAGCAAGCATATTATAACAGTGGCTGTAGGTAATTACTCTTTTCTAACAGCAGGAACCACAGTATTGTCCATGCTATGTCATTTTTATGAGAAAAATGACCTGTTTTTTAGAAAAGACTTCAATGTTTATAAATAAACATACAAACATTTATTAATAAACCATAGTCCTAACTTATGGAAAGAGCAAGGGAGACAGAAACTGAGAGTGACATAACTCATTCATTACAGTGTATTGATTATCAGATGTCATCCAAAAAAGCTTGTTCTCCTACTGACATCACATTCATTTGGGGATTATGTCTTTGTAGGACATATTTTTAAATGTGATTTTGAAAACCAGGAAGTTCAAAGATAGTTTCTTAATTTTTGTAACTTTTTTATCTATCCTCTCAAAAGGGTCACCATATGTATGGTACGTCCTGTCAGGAAATTACAGCGAACAGGAACACTTGATTAGCCTAATTACTTAACGGCTGTACCAGTTTGCAAAACTTTCCACATGGAGTCTTGCAGAGAACATTCTCAAACCCAAAAACCTTTCCAGACATCTACCAAATGCTCCCTGTTGGAAGTGTCTCTGCACCGGGAATGCTGGCACTCACTAGACAAAGCTCTGAACTTCATAGGTGGCTCTAGTCTTTCTTCAGACCCTCTCATACAGATCAGCAAGAGCTTTCCATATGAAAGGTCTCTGGAATACAACCCTACATGTACTATACAAGCCTAAGTACCTAATCCATCTGCTTCTCACACTCCTGACTCTGCAAACACTGTAAAGGTGGCACCATCCATCTACAATGTTGTTTTTACTCACCCTGCAAACAAAGCTAAATAAACTTTATGAGTTAAATGTATTTGGCATGGTATAACTAGATCCCAGGGAAATTTTTCATAAATTTCCTAGTTTAATTACAAAGTTTAAACCCATTTACTAATCCAATGGCACTTGTGGTATTTGAAACACAGGAAGGGAATTTGTTCAATTATAGACAAAATAATGTCTGTGTCAGTCTAAATATTCAAACCCTTGCTAACATTTCTCATGCAAGAATCTCACTGGACATATGCGGGTTATGCAAACGTGTAAGGATTGAGTATACCTAGGCTCATCTCTCTAAGACATTACAAATTATCAGCTCCACAGAACAGCAGCATAACACAAAATGGTGCAGAACTGCAGCCACGTGGCACTTATCACTCAGTGCTACAAACACCGAGCTTTATGGAAACTCTGCTGTGTTTTCAATCACCCAACCACAGAATCCAATGAGCAGATCCTGAAGTCTGTAAAGTCTACCCTATCTGCTGGAATGGAAGTCACCACACACATATGGCATGATTATGAGCATTTTACACAGAAAAATTCCTCAGGAGACAACTGAGGAAATGTTTCTTTTTTCATTTAATTATCTGATCCTCATTTGATTCACTCTGCTGTCACTAGTGAAGAGCAGCATGAAAATAAGACAACCCAAAAACTACCCTGTTGGCAAGGCTAAAGAGCAGCAAAAAAAAAGAGCAAAAAGTTGTGTGTTATGACACTCCATTTTTAGAGATGCTGCTGAAACACTTTTGCTAAATACCTGGGCAGTTTATAAATAAACCCTTCCAAAAGCGTACTTTTACACAATCACAAAATAAATTAAACTATCCAAAATTCATGCTGCTAATTAAAATAGTCCCTGTAGGAGGGCAAAGTAGCTACAAGGCTGAGGTAAACATGATGCTTTTTTATTGAACAGCAGCTGATTAATTTTATACCCTATTTACATATATTTGCTAGTATCATCAAAACCTGGTAAAAACCACAGTTTTGTACTTACCACTTAAAGACTCCAACCTGATACTAGTCCATCAGTTTTAGGACATCAGCAAGCTCTGCCTTTATAGAAAGCCAGCAGCATTACACTTCCATTCTCAAAAAAAAAATCTGCCAGCATAGGAAGCTAGGAGCAAGACATACGCAGTCCTTTATGTATCTGGATCAGAGGATTTTATGCCATAATATTGGAATTCTATGAGTTATGAGACATCAGAAAGGGTCTATAAAGGGTTAAATGGACATTATACTACATGGACTCCTAACAGAAAAGTGATGTTCATGAGAGAAATAAACTGATCACTTACCACGGTGCCAGGAGCAAGCTTAAAAGTCACTTCTATTCAGAAATGATCATTTAAATTTTAAAAGACGATACAGTTTCATTCCAACCAGTTGTTCAAGATAACTTTTTCTCCTGACAATATGACTTAGAAAAAACTCAATATTTAACATCCAAGTCACCTAAAAAGTCAATCTAAATACACCTGAAGACAAACGACAATCTAGTCATGGCTGATTACACAACTTGTATCACAGCCTTATGAGTTTATGTGAAGGGGTTAATAGCGGGTCTATTAGCTCCCAGGATGAAGATATCAACTGGGCAAACTTTCGGGTGTATCCTTGATGATAAGGAAGTCAGTACGCAGCCCTAATGGAGAAAACAAAGGCAGACTGTAAAGCTGGTAGGCCTAGGATGTGGGAACTGCAATAAGGCCTTGAGCTTTGCCAAATGTATCGCCCACAGATCCCAGCCAATGAAAACGCTGTTGCTTGCTTACCTAAAATAAGAATACTGCTTGCTGCTAGCAAGGGGTATAAAAAAGCAGATGAGAAAATAAAGACAATTCAGACATCTTTTCTGCACATAACTGACTCCTTGTATGTTTATCGGCCGTCACGACTCTACACTGACATATGGTGACCCTCGACGTGATACTGCATTACTGACCATCGGGCGACGGATGGTGGTGACGGAGCTTGGCGTAGCTGAGAGCAGTGAGGAGACTGCCTGGTCCGGACCTGAGAACTACTGACACCTGGAAAAGGTGAGCTGCCAAGAACAAAGACTGTGATAATGGGGAATCAGATGTCTAAAGAGGAAAAGTTGGTGCTGTCCATTTGGAAGCACTTCCTAAAGTGTAAAGGAGTAACTGTTGAAGATTATGATTTGCAACGTTTGCTGCTATGGTGTCGAAAGCAAGGCTTTGAAGCTAACACATCAGTTGCATTTAGAGTAAAGACTTGGGAGAAGGTGGGGGATAAACTATGGAAAGAGGTTTATAAGGGTGTTAGGAGTGCTAAGGAAAAAACTCAGTGTTTAACATCCACATCGCCTAAAAAGTCAATCTAAATACACCTGAAAACAAGCGACAACCTAGTCATGGCTGATTACACAACTTGTATCACAGCCTTATGAGTTTATGGAAGCCCATGGAACTGATTAAGCTTAGCTGGCCTAAAAAATGAGCTACAGATACACAAAGCTCTTTTTTTGGTGCCTTTAGAACATGAATCAAAGTGAAAAATTAAAACCTGGACCATGCAGACTTCCCCACCTCGCATTGGCAGTCAGCACGCAAGGCACTGGTGCATTTCAAGGTCTTGCAAGTACAAGGGCTCATTAGATACAACATCCTTAATAACGTAGCAGCAAGCCACTCTCAAGATTGTCTTTCACCCTATATTCCATATAGCAATTGAAAGCAGTCAGGATGCCCTTGCTTCCTCTCGGATGAGCAAAACGAATTGAACCCAGGGAAAGCTTCTTCATTGTAGACCCTTGACCATGAAATTCTTTTTACTGATGTGGTTTGTAACCTACAGCTCAGCTTTTCCACAGTTACTTATTTCATTTGCCTTTCTACTCTGGAAAGAAGCATTTCTCTATCAGACTGAAGTCTGGCAGGAAGGTTGCAGTCTGCTCACTGGTCCTTTTTTTTTTTAAGAGATGAATGAAGTGCACCAACACTTGGAGCACTGGTGGCTGCTTAGTAAATCATAAAACTGTTGTGCAGGAGAATCTCCATTACCTCTTCATGCCTGCAACGGGCTGCAAGGACTTCACCATTCTTCTTTCTTTTTGCTCACTTACTGACTTATTTGCAGAAGTCAGTGGTTTCCTCTCCCTCTCTTTGGGCTGTCCCTTCATGTGGCTCCACTGGCTGGCAGAGCGCCTGAAGATGCACCTGGCAGTGGTGAGCTGTGGTTGTGACATCACAGCCTTTGAACAGGGCCAGGAACCCAAACAGACTAGCTGGGATGGGCAAACCCCAATATTAGTTTTTGAAGCGCCCAAGTACAGTTCCAAGTTTGGAAGAAGCTGTGTGACAACTAAGAGGCCAGACACTGACCTATGGAATCGTGACCTGCAGCCTCTGCTGTTTCTGTGAAACAGAAGAGTAGAGCTCAAAAACACAGGCTGTCCCACACAATTTTTTTACTCTTTGCACCAAGAATTGTACTGGATTTTTGATTTAGGTCTAATGTAAACCTGGAAAACTGACTGCCTTCTTTTTCCATTGAAATGAAATTCACTTATCCTTCATAAGAATGAATGAATGGTAATTGAGAAATATTGCTTCCGACCCTATAATAAAATGTATGCTTAGCAAAGACTTTAAGTTAAAGCCAAAGATATTTGCACACATGCCAAGAGGACGGTATTCCAAGATGACTCTTTAAAACAGCTGAAGATAGACTTAAGCCAGAAATCTGTACAAAGATAATGTAACACAAAATTCAAAGTTTGCACAGAGACAACACAAAATTCAAAGGTTTTTGTCTCCTGGGTTCAGGCCAGGTTTATTTCCACCCACACCCTGGCCATCTGCAGGCCTCTCTCTCTGTCCCAACGCTCATGACACACAGTGTGGCTTTGTCCACCGGTGATCTGTAGCTGGGATGTGAAGACTATCTTTGCAAGTAAAATAAAAGGAAGATCTAATGGCAGGAGGATGAAGCCACACCAAATCAGACTAGATTTTGTGGATAATTAGCTGCTGGAGCAATTACCACGGGTTGTGGTACACTCCCTGTCATGAGCAGTTTCAGTATCAGACATTTTCCCTAAGAGAGAGCCTCTAGCACAACAATGTATTGATTCTGGTGAGCTCAAGTAGTGTGTTTATATTATGGATCAAACCAGATGTCCGTTGCAGACATCACCATCACAGATCTACATGCAACCTTTCCTCTGACCTAACTCCCAATTGCTTGTGCACTTCAAGGAGAGCAAGAACCAGACCTTCAACAAAGAGAAGAGACAACAGTGCCAGAAACCTGCAGCATTTTATCAACGTGAATTCTGCCCTTATCCTTCGCTAAATTCCTTTAACAAGTGGAAGCTCCTGTGGATAAGCTGTGGAGACGATACGATTCCCTGACAAGAGGTCTGATGATGGGTCTTGTGCACCAGGTACACTGACCGACCCAGTAATGCTGAGCCATCTCTGCCAGCCATCCCCATCTCTCCAACTTTCCACAGTCAGGCCAAGATTGCACCTCACTTCCTGATATTTAGTTACATCCTGTCAGCTCTGAAGTGAGGCCGAAGTTGTTCTAAAGAATGAAGAGCAGTTGAAGTCAGAAATAGAAACCTTATAAAGTTCAGCACCTGGATCACGTTATGTGTTACACAGCCCACAAGCCAGCACAAAAGGCTGTTTCAAGTCCACTTCCCATGGTCATCTCAATCAGCTAAACATTTTTATTCCACTGAGGAGCAGGTAGTGAAGCTCACCAAGGCAATCAAATGATGTTCCACTCTACACTGCAATGGCGGTGCAACCCTCATAAATAAAGCAAGCGGCTTCCTTGCTTCAGGACAGATCACTTAAACAGGACTCACATCACGTGAACAGAGACTGTAGTGTGGTGTGACATGGAGACTAGTAATTTCAGGACCTTTTGGAATGTGACATTTCACTACAGTACACTGAGTCCATCTCCTCCCAACACTACATGATCCAACATCTTTTAGCTTTACATCTCCATGCTTCAGCTGCAACAATGGAAACACATAGTAGGGCTGGATTTCAAATTGTGTTAAGGCGGTCTCCCATCTATGTAAAATTTTCAGTGCATCTTCAGAAACTCTGTTTCACACCCAAGTTTTAACTGTGACCATCTATTCTAGTGGTGCTAACAGGACAAACCACAGCGCAGCACGAGGAGGGTGCTCTGCTGCCCACACCACTTGCATTACTACTCAGCTCACGCAGGCAAGCCATGAGGCATCTGGAGAAAGGTATACAGCTAACTTCAGAGCATCAGAAGGTACTCGACCAAACACAGAAAGAGGTATTTTAGGGGCAATGCTTGTCAACTTAACTACAGCAGGCAGTGCCTGGCCAGCTGGCCCCAACTGGTCAGCAGTTTGCTACAAGGATACTCCGGGCACACAGCTAGGTGGAAGCATGGCTGGCTCACAGTCCCACATGCTGTCAACAGAACATCCCTCAAATCAAAACACATGGTTAAAGCAAATCTGAAAGAGACAGAAGTCATAACCCCCACCAATGTGACCGCAGATTTTGCATAGAAAAGTGTCATTCAAATCTTCTGTGCCTTTTCTCAGCCAAAATTCCTCTAAAATCTTGTGGCCAGAGAACTTGGAGAAGGTATACTGAGTCACAGACAAGCTTATGGACAAGAAAGAGCACACGTGGAAGGCATGTGTTGTCCGTCTTTCATTTCAGACTGCACTGCACTTGCAACAAACCATTTTAAGGGGGTGTCACTTTACTAGAAATCTATGGGATGGTGATTGCCCCAATTAATCTCCCTGACTCCAGCATAGATTAACTTTTAAGATCAGTTCTCAATATAGGCAATTACAGTTCACCAATTAGGCAATAACACACAACAGTGCATTTCTGAGCAGTTAGAGCACAGACCAGTATTACAAAGCGCGGTCCTTCAGGACAACCGATTGCAACTGAACTATGAGCACAATTATCTTTTGGTTGGTACTTATTATTGCTCTTATTAAATGGAATTTTCAAATAGAGATAAAGAAGTTAGATAAACCTGTACCTTGACCAGACTTTGTGACTCATTCTGAGGAAAGCCCATCATACTCTTATCCGTAACCGCAATGGTGCGAAGATTAATACTTCAGAACCAGAGTTACACCTGAAAAAAGGACTACGACAAGAAGCATATTATTGGTAGACATATACTATCACTGACAGTCAAAAGGAAAGCTCAAACAAATTTTGTAAATCCACTTCATAAAGACGTCAAAAATGTCCAACTTATGTTCCCATACGTCTGAAATCCATTTAGCATTACCTCTATAGTCTGAGTATCAAAGCTGTACTTCTAAGCCCTGATACAAAATTTCCTTACCAAAATACATCCCAGTAGTGACCACTGGGATTTAAGTGACCCTTGAGGAATTCAGAGGACAGGATAATAGCTACATTTTCACTCTTCAGGTTTGACAAGAGGCAATCATACAATCATTCACTCCACATCCCCACCAAACCATACCAGTAAGACACAGCCAAGCGACCACACATTTTCTAATCCATCCTAGAGCTTGGTATTTCTGACACTGGACTTCAGAAAGTAACAACTCAAGAAACATGTATGAAATTTGGGGGATTCCCCTAGTAAGAAGATGGTGGGGAGAAAAAAAAAGAAAAATATACAGAGATGCCAATTACATGGCTTTCTTTGCTTTTCTGACTTTTTTTTGTTTTTTTCTGCAGCTGGTGCAGGAGGCTGCATAACCAGATGCCAGTATTCCATGGTGCTCCAGCAGCCTGATTATCATTCAAAAAAATTCTCTCCTCTTTAGCACTGCATCCTCATATTAAAAATAATGTTCCTGTGCTTAGCCTTCTTATTTTTGGTGTACTAGAAACACATAATCTGTGAGCTGTATGTATATTCAAAAGCACTGTCAAATAAATTATTATTATGGCATGTGTACTTTTCCCTCCTTTTCTGATTTATAATGGATTTTAGCATTGTTAAAACTGCAGTTAGTCCGTCTACAGTCTCATAATTCTTCTCTCAGTCAAATGAAACTACAGTCTTGCAATTTTTAAACCAAATTACTACTAAAATGTGTAGAAATAGGAATTTTAATAAGACTTCTATGTTACAAACATTTTAGCTCAGAAATATTTGGAGTCAGTCTCTGAATAGGATTAGCTTCTGCATATTTTCTTTTAATTTTACATATAAATGAAATACAGGATCTCTCATCATAATTAAATTTGAACTATTCAAGATTATGACTGTGAAAGTACTCTACACGCACATCTACACAGATTACTCAGAAGTCAGTAGATTCTGCAGCCCACAAACAGAACATGCCAACCTCAGAGTCTTCATAGTTCTTCAAACTCTTACTTTCAGAAAAGCTAAAATACAAGCAAGGCATCTGCTGGGCTAGGGAGAAACTCAGAACACAAGCCCCTGCTTGAAGGCTCAGGATTATGCACTTTGTATGTCAGCAGGTAAACTAAAAGTATGCTGTGTTTTGATGGATTTTAAGATCATTAAATTAATGATGATGATCTGACTGATTAGGATAAGCAAGACCTGGGATTTTTCTTGCATCACTAAGGTCAGTAATAGCCCTGCCATTGATTTTAATGAGATGAGGACTAGGCCACTGATGAACTGCAATAAATGAAGGCAAGCCAAATCAGAGTGGAAAGAGGCAAAAGCACAAGCTTGAGTGAAACAAAGGGATTGGAAGATAAATTGAGAACAAAATCAGAAGCAACATTACTTGTCACCAATGGCTGCCCTGCAGATAACCAAAATGGCTCTTTATCTCAACCTAGAATTTCATGTTTGACTTTATGTGCATATGGTTGAACACAAAAAGACACATTTTTCATGATGATGCTACGTACCTGATTATTTGGACACTGTATTACAGCTTACATGTCAGAACAGCTTCCAGCAAGTTCTGAGCTTAGCAAAAGACAGATGGCACCAATCTGAACAAACAGCAATGGGAGACAGAAGCTTTGTTTTAACAAAACAAAACATGGTCATAAGATACTTATTCATCCACAAGGTGCATCTTAGGCAACCTCCTACAAAGCTTCCACTGTCTGCAGCAAACAATTTTCACCCAGATTGAGAAATGCCTGTGTAGGAGAATCCTGCCTAGTTCGTGATACGATTGCATCTAATAATAGTTACAGTGTTGAACTATGAGCTTCAACCACAGCAACTTGCATATTGTGACAAGGAAATAAAATTCCCTATTATGGAAATCCTATATTGTATTTAATTATGTAATTATATTTTATTGTATTAGTGAGTGGTTGGGCACAGTAGCAACTACTGGCATTTCTGCAAATTAGGAGTACAAAATTCATTCTTTCCAATAGTTGATTATTTTCTATGATTCTGCGGGGGGGGTTTCCTAGACTACAGAAATTATTCTATTTTTGTCTTATTTATCCTAAATACTCTCCAGCAACAGTGATCCCCTCTCTTGACACCAAAATTCACAAACACACAAAGAATTTCATCTTAGCAGAGTCAGCGGGCCAAATTAATCCCTAGCATAACCTCTTATTTATGCAAGTGCAGGGTGGTGATGTTTACATCTAAGATGAATTTGACCCACACCAAACTACACCTGCGGTTTGGTTTCATTTTTTGCACCAAGTCAAGTGTTCATAGCACTGCAGAGTGCTTGAATTCAATGCCTGGTCTCAGTGGAAAGTACACAATTTCTAAGCATTAAAGACAAACTTTTACTGAACAAACTGGTGCTACATCTCCCTGGCCTAGTGGTGGGCAAGTAGCACGCTCCACTGTCCTCCCTTTTAGTCTGGAGCAGGCTTTTCCTGAAACTCCCTGGCTTGAGCTAACACCTGCCAGCTGAGATGACACAGAAATGCAGGCAGAGATGGGCAGTACCTCCTTCTTACCTTACCTGCTGCACACACAAAGACATGACACTTTCTCCTTTGGCCAGCACAGCCATGATAGAAATGGGAAATTCATTTCAGCCAGGAACCTTTCAGTAGCAAGGCACATGGAAAAACGGAGATGTTAGGGCTGTTTGACTCCACGAAGGAAAGTGGGAACTAGATCTGTGATGCACAACCTACCGTAAGCATATGCAGCCCCACTTTATGCCACTTAGAGAAACAAAATACCTCTGACATCATGGACAAGCACGTGCTTCAGGGCTACAGAACAGATACAGAAATACAATGCAATAATAAACATGAATATATTTATATATACAAAGCAAGGTACTAACTTGGTAAAACCAAATAAATACTAAATAATATTTTATTCAATCTCTTTTTTCATGCCTTGGCATACAGTCTGTGTTATCATGAACTCTAAAAACAAAAAATGAAATGCAAAGCTGTTTACAAGATATAACATGCAGAGTCCTTCCTCTTCCTGAAATTCTTCAAAATGCAAACTGAAGTAGAGGGATGCAGTGAAACAGGGCTTCATAGGAAAAGTGTATTTTCACAGTGAGAGATACTGACCAGCTAGAGAAGATAGTAACCAACATTTTCAGCTTGGAAATGAATGGTATGTTCTTAATGCTACTCATTATGTGCTTCAGTATGGCTAAATAAGCTTATTTCAGATACACACCATCTCTGCCTTAGAGACCTTCCAAACACACTGTGTTTGGCACTGTGCTCATTTGCTACCTGTATCTGGTGAAAACATGGACAAGATTCAAATGCTCAGTATTTTAATAATAAACATTACTTGCCTATCAAATTCATTTCCACAAAAAATAAAATACTATTCATTATTGTGCTTCTCTCTCTCACCTTCTTTCTTCTGGAGTGAGCCTCACAATTAAATTCTTAGGTTCTGTTCACATTCTCACCACTGGCATGGTTATTGAATCACGTTTACACTGTTCAAAAAACTCATGTTAATCTGGGCACACTATGTTTATCAGATCAATGCATACAAGTTAAGATTGGGTATGCTTTTCATTATAACAGCCTAAAAATCACTTAAAATAACAAAAATAGCAACTTCACTTTACCTACCCTAATACAGATTTCACACAGCCATAACACACATTTGACTTCAGCTGCAATCTAACAGTGGGTGCCTGCAGTTGCTTTTCTTTATCTACGTGACATGATGGCATAGACAGAAATTACTGGATTAGGAAATATTTCATTCCTGAAATGAAGTTAAAGGGTCAGTGTCTAAAATGAGTCATTAGAGATCTCTACTAGGAGATTAAATATTATCTACCAACTGAAAACTAGTGATATAAAATACGTAATTATTCTGCAGTATGTGATTACAGTATATTCTTTGCATCACTTATTTCAGCTTTGTAAGTGGTACCTACCTTTTTACAAAGTAAAAACTACCAGAAGAGATACCTAAAACAGAAATATGCTACAAGAAGCAAACTCACAGTGGGATTACACTGGGGATTTTCCATCTAGAGGTTTCTGGTGTTGAAAAAGGGAGCATGCAGGGATCTTGTTTAAAACTCTGTGGTTAAAACAAACAAAAAAGATCAGAGAAGCAATAAAGATCTCAGTTCTCCTTTAAAGAAAAGCAAAAGAGCAGTTTCTCTCTAAAAAATTTATGAGGCAGAGGAAAAAAATATTACACAACATGTGACAAGCCTTCCTATAACCATATTTTGACATCATCGTTTCAATTAAATAGTCCCACTAACTCTAAAAAGCATCTTAAAATGTAAAAAGGGGCATTATTTAATGTCGAGCGCATAAGAATCCCAGTGGGAAGGACACGGAGCCTGACTGCCTCCTGAAGTATACTGACTGTGGACAGGCACTACTGATACCATTTCAATGTTCAAAGTTGGAATGGTTTACCCTGTTGTCTCATTACTAACATATGATAGACAGATGTAGATAGAAAGATGTAACATCAGCTGTTTATATCTCATGTCTCAGGCATTTCACTCATATCTCTGAACAGATTTATTATTTAGTTGCCTGTTAATAAAACCAGCAGCTTTACCAGTCAGTACTTTTTCCCCCAAGCTTTTGAACTCCACTGAGATTTGGAGGCAATTAACATTCACCAGTAACAGAGCAATCAACACAGGGATATCTAATGGGACTGGACAGAATCCAAAAACAGGTATTAGGATAATAGAGAGTCACTGACATAAGGTTATGATGTTAATTTTGGAGGGGAGATCAACAGTGAGTTTTCAATAGCAGTGTCTGTGATTGCTGTCACATTAACATAACATTCTTTTCTATATGGCTGTCTTCTGAATCTGAAATGTGTTTAAAACTGAAAGCAGCTGACAACATGCAGAATTAACTCTCTATTGCCTATTGCTAAAATGCCTGCCCAACTAAATTACTTACACAATGGTTTCCAAATGCTTTTCCTCAATGAACAAATAAAAATAATAATTTTAAAAATACCAGGAATTACCAGTGGCTGTGCATGGTTCATTTATGACTGCTACATTCAGAGAGAGAGAGAGATCTAGTTAAACATCTTTAGATTAAAGAGCCAGGGATATTCCTGGAAGCAGCAATCATAAGAGGTATGGCTGCTACCTAATCAGCTCTCTAACTAACCAGGTTTAAGCTGCAGGTTGCATTTTTAGAAAGTTGGTCCCAAAAGGGAATCTGAAACACAGAGGTACACATATCAGCTCCAAGGGCATATAGAAGGCAACCCCAAGTGAGTACTGGAGTGTGACAATCCTCAGAAGACTCATATCAAGCCTATGGGTACAGAATCAAAGAGGAAAGCTGAGGATACACAAAGTCTCATCCCATTCCAAAACTTCCTGAAACAAGGCACAAGGTGGTTGCCTCCATCCACAGCCCAGAAACCTCTCCTGAGCTCAGATTTAAGCATATGTCTGCTGTGACAGCATCGCTGCCAGCAGGTCATAGGTGACACCAGTGATGGATGAGTGCTTTCCTTTGGAAGCTGTGTCACCGGGGAGGCAGGCACCCAGGATTTGGGGTGTCAGGAACTGCAATACAAAGGACAGTCTAATTCCATAGTACCATGATTACTCTTAAGGGGCATTCTGGATCTTTCAGATGGGTACTGTTGGGATTAAGTGGCCTTGAAGAGGAGTGAGTGCAGACCTACGCTTCCAGGTTCATTCCGACTGTGTATATGTCACAGCAGTTAAAAGACAAAACCAAGAGGCCAAACCCAGCAGTATTAAACAGAATTGTTATTTTTCACAGATTAGCAGGTCTGAGAAAAAGGCACCATACGAATGTAGCCTCTTCTAAAAACATATGGCATTTGCTATCAGCACCATATGTAGCTTCTGTACTTAGCGAAAGAGCATCCATTCTCGTAACATGTATGCTGTATTTATTAAGTTATGCTGTGCCTTCCATAAACATCCAGTGTTTTTACAACGTTATGTTCTCTATACAAAAGCCACTAGAATTTGCCAAGTAAAAGCTAATAAAAGAACGGAAAGGAACTCAGTGTTTGGCTTATAAGGCTCATTTCACTTTATCCTGCATCCAAATGCAGACATCAGGGGTGGGACACATCAGACATTTCACTCTGCCAGCAAACCAAGAGCAGCATATATAAACTAACTAAAATGACAAAATATTTAGCTTCTCACCATGAAAGGCTGGCACAATAGCATATAAAACATATGGATTACAGAGCTTTACTCTCCTAGTCTGAAGGATCATTTAAAAATTGAAGACATTTACATGGCCTTAGACACACTTCCAATTGAAGGTGTCCATATTTTTACAAAGGCTGATTGTGCAGCCAGTTCACTGAAGGACCAGACTCCTAATGATAAATGATAATGGGAATTAAGATGACTTCTGGTCTTAATTAGAGCTGTGTTTTTATGACGGCCTAAGCTCCACTGAAGCTAACAGCCCCACAACTTCCCTCCCTGTTTAAGTATAGTCCATCTCAGCCCTGTAGACACTTCATTGCTATTCCCAACAGGAATCCCCCTGCCTCCTCTCCAGCCCTGCCACCCCACTATAAGCTGGACAAGAGGTGAGGCTTTTGCTCTTCCCTTAAGCTCTAGAAACTGCCAGCCAGGATGGCTCTTTCCTTATGTGGAGCCATTTGCTGATCAACAAATACCCAACCTTACTGGCAGGTTTTGGAGACTCCACCAATATCACAGCATCCCCCAGCTTCTTTCTTGGGAAATGGGGTAGTCTGATGCAAAAACACCAGAAAAATTCAGGTGCACAAAGCTGAGTTGTGTTGGGGACCCTTACATATGTGAGAAGGACACCCTTCAGGTCCCACAGCATCCTGTATCCCACTGGTCAGACAGCATGTTCTAGGTCAGACATTTCACACCTCTCATGACAATTTTCACTATCTCACCCATATCTTGTATACTTTACTAAATGTGTCCTTTCTTGAATGAGACTTGAGCAAGAGAAATTGCTCAGATCCCCTTTTACTATCCACTGTTATTCCTATCTCTTTACTGACCTGTATACCATCCAAAATTGGGGTTTAGTATTTCATGCTTCCGTGTTCCTCCTTTCTCCAAAAGGCCATTCCTATACTTGGAATCATTCTTGAATAGCTCTGTTTTGCAGCCACTCTTATGCAAAAACCAGAACATTTAAACATAAATTATTCAAGAAGTGTCCAGAAAATACTGACTATTGTCAGCCTTGGGGAAAAAAAGTCACTTTAAATATACTCTGTCTTAATACTTTTCCACTGGCATCTGCTGCTGGTCTGAGACATGGTACTAGGTTTCAGAGACCTTTGGTTTTGTAGTATTGGCTATTATGTACTTACATTAATCTCAACCACCAGCTTACCCAGTATTGTGTTTTGAGCAGGGACTCAGGCTGCTCCAAGTCAGGCTATTGCACACAGGCTGCTTCCACAGCTCTAGAGGGGGGAATGTGTGATTTTTTAATTTGTTCCCATGGTAAAAAGTAAAATAACTACTCATTACCTATTTCTCTCTCTCTGTTGCAACAGTTAAATATTTTTCTATGACAGCCACAGAACTAGAAGATTAAAGAGCTAAGTGCAGCCATCCGATTCTTCAGCATGGTCCCGCCACACATCTCAATCACTGGCTTCCCCCAAAGCCACAGTGGTGCAGATTAAAGCGCTTCTGGTCCATGGTAATCCAATCAGAGCTGGAAGGGCTTTAATCTCTGCCATTCTGTAGACAAAGATTCTGGCAAAATGCCTTCCTTATGGTATTTTGAATTCCACCTGGGTTGCAGTGCAGTCTCACTTTGACAGGCATTGGGGCTCTGTATCACACACCCCCCAGAAGGGTGACAATTCCTGCCTTTTCCCTTAAATTAAAAAAGAAGACACAAAACCACATATCCTTCTACATGGACAATAAAGTGTTCCCAAGTTGTATACTGGGAAGCAATGCAAATTCTTCAGACAAAAGAATATTGAGAGAATGCACTTTCTAATATAAACTGGGGACAAAGGGATTTTTATTGTTCACAGTCCCAAAGGATGCCATGCCTAGGTCAGTTGTCCCCTCCTGATATAAGGAAGGAAACCACCATAACCCAGCCACATGGAATGAGGCCATTTCTTTAAAATGGGGTGACAACCAATTGAAATTCTGGAGCAAAACCAAGTCTCTCCAGCCCAGGGAATTTGCATTATGCCCACAGGCTAGCACAAGACTGTTCAAATTCTGCCCTGTCATATAGATAGGATATGGCATGATCTTCCTTGAAATGTTAGATTTATGTACATCTGTTTGTGTCAACCACATTACTTATAAGCAGTGAAGGAAATTTTAGCCAGAAAGGCTGACACAGTCATCCTAAAAAAAAAAAAAAAAAAAAAAAAAGTTTTTTTTTCACTCAGATGGGGTTCTGCAGTATTCACTGTTTCACACTTCTTTTTTTTTTTTTGGGTGGGAAACCACTGATCAGATAAAGGATTTTCAATGCAACCTTAATACTCACATATTATCACTACCTTCACATATCACTCCTTTGGACTTATGCCTGTTCAGTGAGTAGGAAAGGATCACCATGCCTGCTTCTCACAACAGAAAGAGAAGCACAGAAGGAGCCTGTGGTTTTCATTACAGAGCAGTGGGGAAATCTGGGGAGGGAATCAGGAGGGGGAAAGAAAAAAGAAAAAAAAATTGAGAGAAAGAGAGATGAAGTAATGTTATTCTAAAGTCAATACATAAATCTTTAGCTGTACAACTCCCACTTGCATCAAAGGCATTTGCACAGCTAAAACATCATGCATCAAGTTGACAATATAGCCATAAAGATGTGAAATCCAAAGGGGGGGGGGCGGTGTTATGGTTTGGGATTTCTTAAATTTATTTATTTGGAAAATAGGTTTTTAAATTTTTATAACACAAGGTGAAAGCACGAACAACAAGATGATTCCATCAAGCCCACAAAGTTCGGGCCTGGACACCTAAAAGGATTTCTTCCATCTGGCAACTAAGTATGTGTCCCACCTGCTCTCTGACAATGAGCTATTTGCAACATTTAGGCTAAATCTATAGTATTAATCAGGGGTTAAAAAATTCTTAGTCCCAAACCAACCCCCTTCACAAGGAACCTTGACAGCACGGAGCTTAAGAAAAATAATCTAAGATGCCTTTTTCTACGGACACTTCCTAGTGAGGATACAATAGCTGGAAACTTCCCATGCAGCCCACAGTCTTTACACAAGTTGTGCAACCTCCTCAGACCAACTGTCTAAATTTGAGAAGATAGATTTATGTCCCCCAAGCCCAGCCCCAGTGGTAGGTAGGGCCTATAAAGACAGAAGGACAGTGCTGTGCCTAGGCAAGTGGAGCTATAGTTGGGCTACAGAAATCAGAACTGGGATGCTCACTGTGGCTCAGAGAAGCATGACAGCTGGGATGCTTGTTCCCGCTGTCCATCTGGCTGACAGTTGATCCCCTGAACGTTGTGCCAAACAGGCTGGCTACTGGCAGAGTGATCCCATCAGAGCAGTAATTATTGAGTAAGACTGAGGAGAACTGGGTGTCATGTTTAACTACAGCACCACTGCTTCACAAGGTGCAGAGGAACATACTGTGCATATGAACACAGGCATGAGGACCTTTATTTCTCTGCAGAAGTGGAAGAGGAGATTTACCTCACCACATATACTGGGAGCACTGTTACATCACAGGCTTAATATTAGCAACATGTTGCTTGCACCAAAAGACCAAAACTAAGCTTTGTACTCTCCGAGAAAGCTGGGGCAACCGAAAGTTTCTAGTAAGATTTTAAAATCTGTGGCAGGTTATAATAATTGTCTGCTTTCAAGTTATCAAGTCAAGTTTTTGTTAAGTACCAAAAAGGCAGAAATATTGGTCAGCATTATGCTGGTCAGATCATCTAATGACCCACATAGCATTTGTACTCTTCTCAGCTGCTCTCCGCTTCTTGATTATCACTGCCATTAACCATTCCAAGAACAACTGCATCAATGAGCACATTTTTCTGATACGCCTCAAATGTCAGGCAGTATTTCCCTCACATCCAAGATCAGCAGATTTAAAAGCAACCAGGCCATGTCTCAATCCCACTGAAGCCGATGGAGTTACACCAGTTTTGAACAACTGAGCCCGTCCCCAAAGCGTAACAGTCCTCCTATACAATTTTCCTGCTGTCATCCAATGTACTGATACAGGTCTTTCACTGTGACATAAAAATCGACCACATCAGTGAACCAATACTGCTTGCCAAACTTTCAGCAATAATTTGCTCTAATCAATAATTTTCATGTAACATTAACTGGCACCTTTTGCCACTTTTATCTCCACAACTTCCATTATGCAATTTGGCCTATCAATTTACTTTAAAAAGAATGATAATATTTACTATCATGATGAAGAGCTTATTGACAAAGAGGATTTTTCACCTAAGTCAATAAAATACAGATTACTGTTTAAAAATTAAAAGTTCAAAGGAATTGCTTAAGAAGCCAAGACTGTAATAGAAACTTATCAAAGCTAAATAAGCAATAAATAAGACAGTATGAAAACTGTCAGAGCAACTTAGCATCCCCATTCTATTTGTGCTTCATTTTATTAGCTAATCAAAGTGTCATATTATTTCTACTGGCATCTATTTACTGCCATGTAATTTTGATAAGGGCACCATCTGTATTTATAAAAGCATTATCTTAATAGCTGTCTAGCAATCTACAAACATAGGTGATATTTAACTTTTCTAAGGGGATCAATTTTAAACCAGGCAAAAGGACTGATATAAGTCAATATGCTCTGCTAACACACCGAGGGCCCTATCTGGATCTCCTGCTGCCATGTGCCATTATAGCAGCCTTACACTTACACCAAGGAGGTGAATTTGTTTGACATGCTGTGCACTTTTCTTTGCTTTATTAAGATGTACAGCCATGAATTTTGTTTAGCAGGGCTTAGAGCTGCCCAGATTTTAAATCCTGGCAAAAAAAGAAATTGTCACAGAGAACTATTTTGCCACAAAGAAAGTTGGTTTAAGTGATAGCGCTAATTTGGATTCTCTATGAATCAGGATTTTTCCCCTCCTTAAGGATTCTCTAGATAATTTAAGGTTACAATTTTTTATATGGTAAAAAGAGCTTTGTTCCCACCTTTTGCACTCTTATCAGTAGAATGAGGACATCCCAAACGCACCCCAGATCAAGTCTCTCTTATCCCAGAAGTGCCACAACCCCTCAGATGCCTACCTTCTCCTGGCTCCCAGCTCTCACACTTGACAGCAGGGCAACCCAGCTTCACAAAGGAAGAAGTTAAGTAACTTGTAACTAAAACCATGGGACAGGAGATGCTGCTCTGATTCCCTCCTTCCAGAAGAGGATCCAGACCTCAGCTTCCCCAACTTCTGACTGAGTTTCCACACAACACCACCAATATAGTTTTGAAGGTGCAGTGCATGGTACTTTCTGCTTTGGGTGGCCTCAAAGGCATGTAAGAGTCACATTGTGGGCCACTGTGAACAGCTTTGGTACCTTCAGCCTGACTCTTTCTGCCATCACACAGGGGCAACTCCCTGACCGCTCAGCTCTGCACAGCACCCGGTGACACCAGCTGCAGGCTCATGGTTCCTTTGGCACCTTCCTGATAAGGCACTGCCAGTATTACAGCTCAAAACTCTCTCTGAACACCTCTTTCAAAAGACTTGGAACTATGGGCAGCAGAGGAACTTAAAACATCTCATTTTTAAGCAGCCACTGAAGCACAGACTTTCTGCTTACATAGAACAAGGCACCTAAACTCTGAACCTCACACAGGATTTAGCTACAGAAGACTCTGGATTTTGCTTGTTAGTTCTAGCTCTAACCTTTCAGTAAATATGACAGTGAAATAGGAATTTCTGCAAGATTAAATCCTTTGGGATCTCAAATAAATACATCGTCTAAAAGCACAGTTAGGGGGAAAAGAGAAGGAAAATGCAGTCCATGAACTACATGACAATTATGTGTCAAATATTCTTAGACTGATTTTAGTACAATAATTTCTAATACATTTCAGTGCTAATTGCCATCTCCTATTTGACATAATAATTATACATAACTGAATAACTATAAAATTGCTGCCTTATATTGCAAATTGGTAATTATAGAAGTAAATATTAACAACATGCCATATATAAAATAGTGATTTGTATACTGAAATGAATTAGAAATAATTGCAATATGTGATAATTAAAATTATGCAAACATTAGCTATCTAATTGTTAGGTCAATTTTTTTTTTTCATTTAGATTCTCCTTTTAGAGGTCTAGATCATTACCTGAAAATTTTTTAAATGTATAACTCAAAGGCTTTTTTTAAAATCCAAGGGGCAATGAAGACAAGAAATGTGTCCTCATTGAGTCCAAATGGGCATTTGAGGCAATGCTCATATACATGGCTATGAAGAGAAAACCTTTAAGGCAATTTCCCCGGACAAAGAGGAATCCATTCCCTGCCCAATCTGCAGGATGGGTCAGAACCGTTATAGCTCAGAATCTTGTAACCAGAATCAGTCATCGCAACTTGTAATGACGCCAACTTCAAAGACATCATCTTGCTACTGTGACCTCTTAGGACTTTTGTGGAGAAAGCTACTTGAAAGGGGCTGTGCAACATCCACCTCAGGCTGCAGCTGGCTTCTTGTGGGCCTGTCATCCTTTTACTGTGGCAGGACTTGGGTGCACAATGATGGCTGTCCACCTCAGACCCTTACTCTCTTTCCAGGTTCTGTACCTCTTCCTTTTGTTCTGTGGTGTATGTGTCTCTTCCAAAGGCAAGACCTCTCTCTCTCTGTTGATCATCACAACATTTCCAAATACAGGTGTTTAACTTCAGATACAGGGCTTTGAAAACTCTAACCTTAGATTTCAGTTTAGGTGTATGTTTGGTAAAATGGCAACAACTGCAAACTGGAAGGTACCAGATAGAAGTTGGGCCAAAGTTAAAAATTAATACCTACCTAAAAATGACAACTTTCAAATGATGATGGTTATGTCCAGTACTGATGGGTACTGAAGATCTGTAATTCCTAGTACACCGGGAGTTACAAGGACTGTTTAGATTCTAGCTTCCTCACAGGGAAAATAGGACGAAATTCTGAACTGGCAAAAGTTTCCAGCTATTTGCAACTACTTCCTCCACAATTTTGTATCCTGCATCTTTGTCCTCTTCTCCTCTAATGCTCACCTCCTTCCTAACTTCATTTTTACAGTTATAGAAGCCCTAGAGGAGAAGAGGGATTTGAGACATGGAAGTTGCTGTAGTGTGCAAGCAAGAAACAAATTAGGTTGCTAAAATGATGTGATAACACTACATTTATCTGCTAAAGAACATCTTCAATATTAGTGTAAGACTGAAGCATTAGTCAGAAAACAGTCCAGATACATTATCAGCAACAGAGCAGTGAAAGGGGACAGCCCCTTCATGAAACTGTTTTCTTGGATAAAGGGAGTTTTAGTGCTGTAAATCTAACTCACACAAGTGGTCATACAGCCACAGGTATAACACTCATTATTAACTAAGTAAAGACTATGCACCAAATCAATTAAAAACAATTTTTAAAAGAAGGTATGTAATGTAATTGTACCCAGGTACAGCTCTGCTCTAATTTATCTTCTGGCCATTTGCAAGGGATTTTACTTAGATGTTTAACCTAACATTCATTGCAAAGGGTAATTCTCATGAAATTGCTATGGCATCTCCTGTATCACTTAATGCAAACGCTTCAGTGCCTCAGCAATGGAGAGGAGCTTTTTCAATAAAGACACACATCGCAGTGCAGTATGAAGGCCCTCTTTGTTCAAGTTGTTCTAAAAGCAGCAAAATGTTTCACAGTAACGAGACATTCAGACTCTAACAGATTTAGATGACAAATCACATGCCTCATGATGTACATCGCATGTCCATCATGAGGCAAGGAATATGGACTCCAGATGTGTTTTGCATATAAAAACCTGTCCAGACTCATGAGCTTGCACAGAAACACCAGACAGGAGCATGCTTGCATTATCAACTGATGTGCAGCATTAGGATATGCTTCTGACATTAAAAAAAAACAAAACCAAACTCAAACCCCTTATTTTTAGCTCCTGAATTCAGAATTAAGACACTTAAATAAGCAGCCCAGTCATTAATGGTCGTGTAGCTGGCAGCTCTCGTTAACCATACTATTTGTTTATGTGTACAGAGTGAATCAGCACATACCAAAGCAAAGAAAGACCACATGTACTATATTCGAGCAGGGGCTAAGCTTTTGCAACCACCTATAAAATCATGGTGGTCAGCCAATGAGAGGGGAATTGCTTCCTCAAGAAGGATTGACCCCAAAAAGCAAGGTGAGAGCTGCAGGAAAAAGCCCTCACAGACTGGGATACCTGTAGGATCCCACGACAAAAGACATCCACATTTCTGGGCAGTGGGCAGATGAAATGAAAAGGACCTGTATAGTTAAAGGTCAAACCTGCGTCTGCTCTCATTCCTACTTCAAAAATCCTTAGGTCCTATCACAGAAGAATTACTTCCAATTCAGACTGATTTTTCCATTTGGCACCACATGGGAATGCAGTAAGATGGGGCTGATAGCTTCCAAGGTTATGAGAGGTATACACACAACCACAGTTGGGGACAAAAGACATGTAGCTTCACTACCAACTCCTCTTCATGGGGAAGACCACAATATTTTTCAGGAAACAAAGGTTTTGCTATTATAATCTGCTGTTCAAACACGTGAAGAGGTTTCCTGAACAACATCACAACATCCCACTTGGCTTGGACTTCCACTCTGGGCTGTTTAGCAGGGGTTGGGAGGAGGCAAAAGAAAACGGAGAAGAGGCACAACATCAACTTTCAGGCCTGGGTACTGATTTGCCTCACTACAGCCCTGATGAAATAGCACTCTGAAATAGCACCTCAGTGACAGGCAGCAGAGGGGGTTTCAAGGCAATCTTGCTGATACCTGCACATACATTTTCTCCATCTGTCAATTTTCTCTGGAGAAGGAGATAGTCTGTTCTCTTGCTCCAGTACTCCTCATTATTAAAAGCAACCAGGGTGGGTTTTGTTTGGTTTGATTTTAATTAAGACCGCTACCAGTAATGCTGTCCATCATCTCAGAAAATGGCTTAGGAGGACATCTACTTCCTTTCACAGTTATTTTTCACCTTTACTCTTTCGCTGAATGTATAAAACATCACAGTGGGTATGGATTCCCATATTTACAGAATACCGATGTAAGCAGCTATAAATCTTTTTATTTAGAAGCTCTCTCTTCAGGTTACCATTACCATCCATCTGACTAATAAATGTACTTATAAATGTGCATGTTTTCACATCTCTCTCACCAGTATGGTGTCACTGTGCTTGCTAATCATGATACAATTATTCAAGACCAGCAAGTCTGTGCATTCTTCCTTGGCACAAAGAGCTCTGTACCTGTTATCCAGCCTGTGGGGGGGTTTTAACCAAAAATGCTCTTAAATTTTTTCATTCTCTTGACACAAGTGAAATGGTTATTTTACAGGGAAGATTAGAACACGTTAATCTGTTTGGTAAAAAATAAACCCCATACACAAACTCATAATATAAATATTACCCTACTAAGGAAAAGACATTTATGGTCATGTTTGCATAGTCCAAATACCAACTCATGAGTAATTTGAAATCATTACCAATCCTTAGTTTGTACAATGGAGTAAGTAAAAACGTTAATTTAAATATCTTTCCACACAGAAAAACTCTACTGACATCAGCATATTACCAAAACCAATTTTCTTACATCAACTCACATCTTCCCCTAATTCTGTAGCATAGCTCTTGGGAGTTGCTACAAGGTCTGCGTAAACTGAAAATCTAAATAACATTATGACGGCTGTTACAGAACTAATTTATAATCTAATACCCTAGTTGAATTTAATATCCTACTTATTTATTCAAGCAAAATATCTGGAAAAGATATGTCACATCATAATGTAGTTGTTAGGAAAATGGGAAAAATAAAGAGGAACTTTAAGTTCACATAATAATAATAATCAGTAGGGACAGGTACAAGCAGGAACTGTTGCCTGCCCATCACATGAACAAAAGTTACAGTGCCTTAGCAATTGGACTGTTTGTTTCAGAATTAAATTATTACCAAATCTAGTATTTTACATTAGCTGTGCAAGCTGAAAGTGATCCTTCTATTAATGCTATTAGTTCCACAGTACAGCAGCAGGTGGACAAACTGCTGCCTCCTTGTCAGGCACCTTTAAGAACTCCTTTCTTTAACCGAATTGAAGAATTGAACTTTATAGCAGTATTTGTGAACATGCCATTTTAATATAAACACAGTCATACATGCATCGTAACTTTCAAGTTAATGAAAATAGACTACCTCAGTGAATATCAAATTTACCTCTTAATTTGCCTTTTCTAAGCCCTTCCAAGTGAATACATCTCTGAAATATAGTTTTGTAAAAATATTTAGAATCACAGCGGGAGAGAAAACAAATAGGTTAAAATCATTCACAAAACATTTGCTATTGAAGTGTCACTGCTGGATAAGCCCTGTTAGCTATTCTGGCAAAAACAGCAATTTATAAAAACTTAGTAGACCTGAATAGCATATTTATATGCCAGAGCTGGATGCCCAGAAAAAGGAGAGCATCCGTTCTTAGCCAACCTAATACCCACTGTGGAGGCCTGCATAAATCATATTACAGTAAATGCATAACCTATTGCTTGACTTGAGTTGTGCTGCAGTCCAAGCTTTCAGCCTCCACCTGGCAATGAGCACACCAGAGACAGTCACTCACCATCATGCTCCGGTGACTGCCAGGGGGTATCAGTGGCACACACCACAAAAAAAATTTTTATATATGTGTGTGTGTGTGTGTGTGTGTATACACACATATGTTGATTTAACTCTGTTGAGTAATCAAATTCTTTCACTTAAGACACACAATTCACTCTAGGTGAAAGTTGTACTGAGGCTGCTATGAGTGTCATTATCTCATGCACACCACACCATTTGTTTCTGTGTGCTTAGGTGCACTCAGTCACAAAGTAGGTGAAATTCCCCTGTTTGGAAGTCCAGGCCACAGAGACAGAAACTGGTCAACTGGTTAGAGGGCACAGGATATGCCTGGTTGAATTTAAAAATCACACCTCACTTGCAATAGTATTTACTCTGAGTAAAAACTCTCAAAAGAAGATGAAAGGCTGCTGTCCTAGATGAGACAGTGACAATTAGGTAAGTCTTCTTCACTTTTCTCCAAAAACCTGCAGTTCCTTATCAGAAATACACACTCCACAGAATCACTGATTAGGGAGATGCTACCTCCTATTCCCCATGACTATGTCCCTAAGGTTTCTCTTAAAAACTAGCTTATTGTTATCTTCCTTCAGGAGGTCAAAGGTTTGTCCCATACTTGCCCTCCTATGATGTTCCCTCACATCCTCCACCAGGCCCCTGAAGGTCACAGGCCTCATGCTGCTGCCTCCTTGAAGCCAGGCAGTAACCAGCCCCATGGCAGCAGGAGCTCCCCTCTGCCTCTCCTGTGCTTGCATACCCTGTGGCAGCTTTTGTGTTAGCTAAGAAAAGAAACAGGAGGCCAAAGAGCTTGGTCTGCAGGAACACAGCAATCACGCAATGGAGGCGAGGGCAAGGGTGCAAAGAAGTCCAACAACCACCACCACTGCTCTTCTCTAATTCAATGCCCCAGAGGACTCTTCCCCTGGAGGAGTTGGACTCTGCCAGCCTCATCCTCTTCCAATATCTTCTGCACTGCTTCAGAGTCAGCAACGCAAAAAAGAAAAGTCTGTCTAAATACATCCAGGAGAGTAGCAGAGCACTGACAAGGACAGGCTTTGCACTCCCACCATCTCTCAGGGAGGTAACATTGCATCATTCCAAGCGGACTACCCAAAAGTGTTTCTAGACATCTCACTACTTTACCTGCTTTACTCACTCTAAAAATACATATTTGAGGGGGGGGAATGTAGTGTGAGATTAACTTCTCTTATACTTACTAAAACCCAGCATTATGCATGGACTCCATTTGAGTCCAGTTAGCCATATCAGACTTGACGAAAATTCTTTTTCCATCAGCATTATAAAAATAATGCTCAGGTTATTAAACTACTAGACATACTAGAGAAGTACCAAACATATCTGGGGAAATGGGGGTAAAAGCGGAGGGTGGGAAGAGTCTTTTTTTGTTTATTTTGTGTTTCCTTACCATCTTTCTGCTGTTTGCATTTCTGAAGTCTACCACAGCAGAAGTAGTCCCGAGCACACGTTAAATAATTATACGGGGAATACCCATAAGCTGCCTTCAGGCAACTTTAACTTCTTTTTTTCACCACAGGTACAGCACAGGAGGGACCCATAAAATGGAAGATCCCCAGCTCTTGGTTCTTCAGGCAAGCAATAAACTTCCCCCGGCCGTGCACAGCATGAAGGCTTCTCTTCTTTCTTTCGACAAAAGGCTAAAACCTGTCTACATTTTTCTCCACTGATCCTTCACTAGGGGAAATGATTTTGGACAGCAGCATGGCCAGCTGCTCTTAATTATAAATCAGGTCTCCAGCATATGTGCACAGTACAAAGGGCCACTCTAACAGTCGGGGAGATAAAGCTGTACAGGCGAGCCAGCCCTCCCAGGAGCAAACAGTGGCATATGAGTTGAAGGGGTTCAGTTCTGCACCCACAAAGCCAGCCCTTGATGAGCTCAGCTCCTGCACCCTTGTCAGTCCTTCCCACAGGAAATGCTTCCAAATTTAGAACTGCTGGAGGAGAGTTGGGCTCAAAACCTTCACTGCCTTACCATTTCCTTGCCAGCTTTTTGTTATTTGATTTTAAGACATTCATTAATACCCAGATTTGCTGGGGTTTTTCTTTTAAGCAAAAACAGGCAAATATGGCCCAAGGACCAAATGCATCCCATGAAGTTCTACACTATGGCCTGAGGCCACTCTCTCCTACTCTCTCTCAACTCTTTCAAATATTGAAGGATTGCAGAAAGGCAGGAACCTCAGGAGAACATCTTGCCCAATCCCTTGCACCAACATACCAATCACAGCACTATTTCAGCAGAGAAGCAGCTGGTAATAACAGAGTCCAGGTTTTTCATCCATGGGTGCCTCAGGCACTAATACTCGTGGTTCGGACTCCAGTCAATCAGATTGATTTACAGTAAGTGGTACTGAGGGCCACGGAACTCCCACTGGAGGTAACGGATTGCCTCAAATCCTACCGCATCTTTAGATTTTTACATGTGGACTTACAAAATAATTTAGTCAATGAGCTTGAGTTCACAGCTTAAATCACTTCTATTTTACTTTATGAACATTTTTTGCTTTATGACCATTTTCACTCCTTTTACTTTTCTTCTCCTCCAGTGGCTGATAAGTTTAAAAGTCTGTAACATTTTTAAGAGGAAGATTTTGATACCATCTATTGTACTCTGGTACACTTGTGTCTAAGTTCCAAATATTAGGAGGTATGTTTGTTATCCTTTTTAAATCTTGGGATTTTTTTCACCCTCTAGCCTTAGAAGCAGACATGAATGCAAACTTGAGGCACACTTCTTTTCATTAGCAACATGGCCATGCAATGCCTACAGTCAAAAAATAAGCATACATTTAGATGAGGAACAAAATAAAGAAGGAAACTGCAGCAAAGAAGAGAGTGTAAGATATAGGAGGAAAGATAGCCAAAGGGAAAAGGGCAGAGAACACCACAAAATGAAGAAAGGATGTGATACTCTTGATACCAAATAAGCATTCACAGCTAAATGGCAAGCAGAAAGCACTGGCTACTGCAGCTGAGGTTCTAGCTTGCTAAGTAGTGTGTTCGCTCCATATGTCAAGCAAGCACCAACCTATGCCATCTGTTTCTTGTGTCTGTGGTAAAGGGAGCCAAAATGTACCTGATTTCTCACACCTGCTCTCAATCCTCTGTCCCTCCCCAGACAGAAAACACCTACAAAGAAAATAAAGCACTTCTCCTCAGGGGACATAAACCTCTGGAGCACGTGTGTGTCTGTGCTTATGTCTTGGGTAGCAAGGGGAAGAGTTCATCCCCCTGAATTGCATAACGTGCCAGAAAAATGTATGACATCTTCTAATAACTACAGGGCAGATTTTCCAAGTCAGGCATGTGCAACGGGGCTAGCCTAACTTAGGCATGCAAATAGCAGATGTGCATGCACAGATATCTGACCTGCACATGCACACACAGATAATTAGTATTTCAAAACTCTGATGGTACTGGGGCACAGGTTTATCTTCAAAAGTCGACTCTCACTTGTGGAATTTTACATGCTGATAGCATGGAAAAGATGTTCATTTATGTTATTCAGCTACAGTCTGGTATTCAGCTGGAATTCAACACAGTTACCTAAAGCAAAAATGACCTAATCTTTCAGAAGAAGTAGGAGCAATGTATGCTAAGGAAAAGATTTCAATCAATCTCTAGCCACTGTATTAACAGCACTACTGTTTATATGACATCCCACCTAAAAACAGTCGCAAGAATTATTATTTTTAGTATTTGAGAATTAGATCACAAAAGAGGGCAATTTAAATTACACACAAACTGTTTTATGAACATGCAGTGACAAGTAAGATTGCTATACATGGGCAAATATGAGAAGTGAAATGAAAGAGCATGAAAATAACAGAACTGAGACGCACAGTTGTACAAAGGGTGGATGAGTCCTTACATCTTTGGTCCTGCAATAGTTTGGCTGCCATTGGCTGATCTCACCAGAAACTGAGGAAAGCAAATAATGAAAAAAAAAAAAAAAAGTAACAATGAAAGGATCCTCAAAGCTGCTGAGAAAGGAATAACAGATTTGGGCTCTGACCTGACAGAGTCATGGAGCCAAGGTCTTTTTGAAAATCTTTATTTAGAAATCTAAAGATGTGACCTGATTTCAAAAAGTACTGAGCACCTAAAAGATCCCACTGACTTCAGCATAAGTAACTGTAAGAACACAGCATATCCTTTCAATTGCTAGCAATTTCATGAAGTATGTTTGTCACCTATGAGATCAGTGGGATGTGTAGGTACTAAATATCTCACAAGATCAAGTCCATCTAGCCAGGAAATAAACCAATCACTACATGATATACCCTTTGTTTCTCAATGTAGATCAAAATAAAACCAAAATTACAACTTTGCTCAATGAATGGTACTGACTTGTGAAGCTTTAATGCCATCTACTATATGAATAATCAATACATTTACACACACAACATGCATCCCTTAAACTCTCCACAGTAACCTTCATGCACTTTCATTGTTTGAACATTTTCTAAGGTTTTCCTTCATTAATACTGTAGGCTGTTCTGAATCTCAGGACCGCACAGCTCAGGTCAAGAGTTTTGGAACAGATAAATGAATGAGCAAATCCAGTTTGACTGAACTAAGAAAGTTATTTTTTCCCTGAAGGAGAACAATGCGGGCTCTTCTCAGAATCAGAAATATTTTCTGTAAGAATCCTAGACCACTTTTATTCTTTTTTTTGAATTTGTGTACCTATATTATTTAAAACAAACATCCTGGTATATTCATATTCACCAATGGTTGCTGTTCTCAAGGGGAAGAAATCCATTGACAAAGCACTAACAAGATACTGTCATCCCAAAATGCAAGTCAGCTTGAATACTTAAATGGCCTGATACCATCTGACCACTCTGGGATCAGCCTTTTGTATTAAGCTGACACCTGTTACTGAACTTCCCTGTTCTATAAAACCTTTCTAATTCTGCACCACTGATCTGCTAGAGAAAAGACTCCTGCCTCTGTCTTAACAAAGCCTTGTAGTGGTGTGCTTCAATTAAAAGTTCGTAAGAAATGTAACACTTATTTTAAATGCTGCAAATACTCGAACAACCACAACTAGAACTGAACAGGCTCACCTGTACCCATGGCACATGGATGCCAGGGAGAAGCAGAGCCTCACATCCTGCATGACCAGGCTGAGCTCCAGCCACAACAACGGACGTGGTCACTTTAAGATTACTGTCCACTCTACTACTCTCAAAAGAACAATTTAATTCTAATAATTTTTGATTTATTCTTTCAAATTGCAACTATTATAAATTTTAATGCCTCTCTCTTATTTTGGTCAATTCCCAGATCCCTTCATAGACAAACATTTTAACCTTAAGGTAGTTCTTACTGGAAAGAGCATTTACCACTCTTTTGCCATCTGTCCAAGTCTACCAACACACAGGATATATATTATTCAATGCTGAATTTGCTGACACAATAATCTCCGCAATTTGTAAGAACTTGAGAGAAGACTGAATACATAACCATACCTTGATATCCAGTCTTGAAGCACAGACACAACTACTGAATGTGCCAGTACAAAGCTTTTTCTCATTCAGACAAATGCAAACTTCTGTCAAATTTCACTGCTAATAATGTTTAGGAATAATTCACATATTTTCAGAGAAAGGTACCTAACTAAGTAAAGACAGTTCTGCTTGCCAGCATCAAACTGTGACACAGGTATTTGAGAGCTGCCTCGTGTACGCTAATGAATGAAATCCCTTTTCATCACTTTGTTTTGCCATGATGTGTTTTCAAATAACAAATGCATTTATAGCCAAATACTATCTATAGCCAAATACTGTCCTTGGCTCTTTGATACAAGCTACCCCTCACTTAAAGGTTGGCAAACTGACATATCTCCTAAAATTTTAAAACTGTTTTCACACACACAGAAGAGATTGAGAATTTTTCCTACACTTTTAAAAGCAGCTGGTGAATGACATGCAGTGTACCCTCTCCTGCTACATGGAATCACAGAGTTACGAGCAATGCAATTAGTCAAAAGCATATATTCATTCTTATTTTCCATTATTCTGTAGGCAGAATAGGGTCTCCAAAATTTTCATTAGCATTATCAGCTAAAAATGATGGTACATGTCAAAGTTTAAATCACATTATTCTACTATGTTTTTTTCTTTTTCCCAGTATTCTCTTTTTGCTTATATTCCTGTATTGAAAAATAACTATATTAAATTATATAGTAAAGAAAGTATCACAAACGTTTTGCCATTTTCACGGTTTGAGGCACCAGTGGTCTTAAACAAAAATACATGCCTTCAACCAAATCTTTGCTTTCCCAACTGAAAGAAAAATGATTGCTGGCAATACTTACAGTTTTTCTCCTATGAAGACATGTCACTGTAGCCATAGGTGAGGTTTGGCAAACAATATTGCATGGGGTTACAATCAAAAGTTTTATATACCCAAACTAACTTCTCTGTACTTTAATTACCTGAGTCCCTCCTGCACATGCAGGACATGGAATTTAAAAATAAACATATCAGTTTTTAAACAGAAAAATTATTAGACTCGGACAATACTCCTGCTCTGTGAAACTCTATGCTGGGCCAATAAACTCCATGTTGTGCCTTGTAAAGCCAGTGTTAAGCTTACAGTAAGTAAACCCTTAATATAAAAAATGTGAAATACATATCAATCCTAGATGCAATTCTTAGCAGCCTACAGCTATTAGGGAAACACCTTCCAAATACATAATTTGGGATTTCAGTAGAAAATTAAGGACATTTTAGCATATGTATTTGATATGGGAATTAGTAGAGAAAGTATTTCAAAAGCACTGCAGACATGGAAAAAAGGGCTGGTTTTGGGATCAAATACATATGATTTGGTTTATAAACCATCAGAAAGTTCACTGAAAGGCATTAAAGAGTTTGAATGCAGCAACTTAGAGTTTCCTGCATTTATATTATTACTCCTAATACTTCCCCACATTTATTTCCATTCCTCTGGACAAATTCTTTAGCTTTCAAAACTATCTAGCTGGAGTACCCAACAGTAATGTCCACAAGAAGCTATTTGTTTGTTTGGGGTTTCTGTTGTGGGTTTTTTAAAGGAGTTTTCCACTGCATAGTTCCTTATTTCTGCTCTGAAACTCTTGCTGATCTGGATCTAACACTTGGAGAGCACCAGTTTTGCTTTCCAGTCTGAGCACAGTTAAGTGAAGTCTCCCTTTACAAACCTTTTTGTAGCTCAGCACAGCACATCAAAGCTGGAGCAAGAATCCAGCACTACTTTTATGCTGCTGAGCTTACAACAAAAATTTCAGAGAACAAATGTAATGTATGTAGAAACTTCAGGCCCTGTCAGAAGATGGCTTACCACTGTGTTTCAAAGCGTATCTGCACACAATACTCACTGAAACCTCTGCAATAAAATGCATTTATATGTACAAGCATTTACTATTAACAATATCTCTAGTAAACCTTTCCACAAATTTTCCTTCATTTCATGCAGATCCGTGTATGTAGCTTAACAAATGGAAGGGTAGAGGTTTTAATAGGCAAGATCTCAGACAGGAATCCCTATCACAAATTTTTTCAACCATGTAAGCTGAGGCACTTCTAGGACAACAAAACAATACAACTTTTGGGAGCCTGCACATTTATACAGAACCATAGATTCAACCCCCCTGCAATGAGCAGGGACATCTTCAACTAGGCCAGGTTGCTCAAAGCCCCATCCAACCTGATCTGGAATGTTTCCAGGGATGGGGCAACCTGGGCACTCTGGGCAACCTGTTCCAGTGTTTTACCTCACTCATCATAAGAAATTTCTTCCTTACACCTAGTCTCAACATCCCCTCTTTTAGTTTAAAACCATCACCCCTTGTCTTTTTGAAGGGAAGATGCAGGAAGGTGGGAGGACAGCAGCCCCCTCTGTTGTAGTCAGGAGCAGTGGTAAGGAGGGAGCATATCCACTCCAACCTCCGAGTTTATTCCCCTCTGCTTCAGTTTCAGTTTGCCCTAACAGATGTGTGAGGTGGGCCAGGAGGGAGAAATAGTGCAGAAAGCAGACTAATGAGAAAGCACCTTAGGACTACGAGAGCTGCACCTCCCCATGGCCAGACTGGGATCTATCCCTGGGCTGGGGGCTTGGCATCATCTCACGTGAGCTCATCTGCAGTCCAGTTCATCTGACTCTAAAAATGCTACAGCTGACAAAGCTGTTTATGGTAAACAGCACAGAAGTGAAAGGAACTGATATTTTAACTGGTGGGCCACATTCTCACCACATTCTACATCAGGTATGGGCATCCAAAATGCAACATATTCCACATACCTGCTAAGAGGAATAATACACATAAGCCCCATCAATTGCAAAGTCAAAAGGAATTCTTCTACCTCTGCTTTTACACCCTACTCACAAGGCTAAGTACAAAATCCTGCACTAAGGGACATCCTGTGGATTTGTAACATCTCTAGGGACAACATATTCACAGGCCAATGAGCACATTAAGTTCATCCATATGTAGGTTTTTTCCCATCTGTAGTGGATACAGTACAGATAATAATCTCAATTTAATAAGTAAACCTGATATAATTTGAAACTTTATAAATGCCACTCAACCCATGGCACTGATTGAGTCACTTTCACCATGATTAATTCCCTGAAAGCCCAGCACACAAGAGAACACCCAGCAGAGAATCACAGATGTGTGCCAAAAAAGGAGCTTGGAACCCTCCAGGAAGATCTTGAGCCATAACAGGTTTCCAGTGCTTAGACACTCTACTGCAAGAACTCCTCAAAGGTGTCTGTGTACACCACACACACTTCTCTTCGGCTAAGCAGCAATTATCATAATCAGGGAAACCAAGGCCTCAGCCTTCATTGCTTGGGGTACAAAATACATGCACTGTATGTGGTAACTAGCTATTTTATATTTATTAAATTTTACTTGAAATGTTTATGTCTCAGAATAAAACCATACCATCAGTGAGCACATGGATTCAGTAACAGGCTTCTGTTTCTGATGTCCTGCACAAGTCATTGTCCTTTAAAATGGGAATAATTACACTTCCTTCCTTGACAACTGCAATATAAAAATAAAACCATTAGCACACTGACAAGTCAAACTGTACAGCGATGAATAAATACCTGGATAAATACCTCAATTCTAGTAGGATGCTTCCCCCCTTTCACCATTCTTAGATGATGAAGAAAGGTAAGTAAGGAATCTCCCCAGGCTTTCCTTCTACCATTATTTCCTACCGCTTCTACCATTAATCTCTGCTCAAAACTAAGTGATTCCAGCTTTTTAATTTTTCTATATTGGAAGTCTTTCCACAGATCTAGTTACTTATAAAACATATTTTCATTTTTGCTATACAGCTATTTTGAAGCACACATTTATGCCTAAAACTTCTGTTTTACACCATTATCAGCACAGATCAGCACGTTTCCTGCAGGAACATACCAATTAAACATAAACAACTGAGGAACAGCATACATACACCCTCAGTTTCCTTTTCACATACGGCATTGCTGTGTATTTCACACACAAAGTTTGCCACATAAAGCCTACTCAAATGCCATCCTTCCAGCAAAAGGTTGCTTATTTCACAAAATGCTCTGGTAATTACTTCGGTTTATCTTCCAGCTATAACAAAATTAGTAGAAATTTCTCTCCCAGACTGAATAATCAGAATATGTCGTGTAGGAGAGGTCAGTAAAGGTCAGCACAGAGTCATAATTTAGGGTTAAAAAAGAACAAATACTGAAAAGTCTTGCCTGCCAGGGACTGTTCAGTATCTACCGATCTGGAGAGAAAAAAAAGTGGCAGTCCTCTAAACCTTCAAAGTTTACAAATTCCATTTTGCATTAACTTTAATGTCTTCAGTACAAAACAGTACTGAACATTAAGCTTTTGTGTCTGTGAAAAAGCTCTCTGACCCATGTGGCACCCAGGCTGTATCCTGAGTTGGTTATCATCTGTATTTGATAACTAACGTCACAACAGACTCCCTGATTTATGCATGCACACACAAATTTATATACACACATGCATATGTGTACCTCTGTATGCATACACGTATTTTTGCACATATAAAGAAGTATGCAAGGAAATACCTACTGAAATCTTCACTCCAGGTCTTGAAATATTTAGCCCTTATAGGTTTGGATATCCATCACTTGAAACTGCATATTTACACATTAAATAGTGCAATTAAAAATTGTTTATGAAATAATTGTTCATTAATAAACCAAGGGAAGTCTGAAATTATGACTATTTGAGGCCAACCAATGGACAAGGATGAAATCTGTGGTTTGTGAGTACTCCAGAGCAGCTCAAGGCTGCTTCGAAAATACAACACATTTCATGCTTCTTCTTGAAATACTTTTTTTTCATATTCAATGCAGCAAGTCTCATGCTCAGTTTAATTTGGGGTTTTGTCAATTTAGGGTATCTTATGCATTGTTATTATTTATAGTTTCATCTATTTATTGAACAAATAAATTCAACTTCTACGAAGTTCATATCAGAAATCACTGAGGTTTTCATGAAGTACACTTGGAAAACATATAGATTTTTATTTGAATTAAAACTTAAAAACCTGAAGACAGGAGCTATAAAACTGCTTTTCTATTTTCAGGAACTATTTGTGGATTTTCAAAAATCTGTATCCATTTTCTGTGGTTTTCATGCACACAATCCCTTAAAATAATCCCAATGAAACAATCCTTCTTGATAGCATGCTACTGATACATATAAGGTCTACTCAGTTTCCATTTCAGAAACCACAGAACCATGTTTCTATTTTCTATTCCTGAATCAACTTAAGACTGAAGACTCATAAAAACCCGACTTCTTAATTTATTCATCAGCTCAAAGAAAAAAAGCTGGTGGTAGAATAGTTAATAGTTGTTATATGTGATACACTATAAAAAGCTTGAATTCATGAGTACATAACACTTGAGTATACCAAAAATATGATCTGAATCATACCCCTTCCCAAATGTTGCAATAGGACAGTGCACAACTACTGTTTTAAAACCTACTAGTTTAAAATACTGTAGAAAGATTGGCATTGGAAGCTCATAAACCAATATGGGTGGTTAGTGTCCTGCTTCTGGCCCATCTGGAAAGCAGGTTGGATGAATGGAGGCTGTGCTGTGACAGCTATCTTCTTGTTTTGAAGCACCATCTTGTACCATCTGACATCAAACAATCTTCTTGACTATTCTTCTGTACTTTAGAGAAAATAGGCTCCTCCACAAAGTTTGGTCCTGTTGCATAACACTCACTTCAGATTTTTTTCACAGACTCAGTTATAACTCTGGAAGTTACAAGGCAAGTAAATTGTGACCAGGCCTTGACAGTAAAGGTTTCATCACCACAACAGAAAGAACAGACAACTGCCTCTCCAGAAAGTGTTTCACCTTCAGTGTCATCACACTTAAGAGTACCAGTAGGAATGGGTAGACTCTAGCTTCAAAGAGAAACAACTTCACTTGAGCCAAGAGGCTGCCTATTCATTTTGGGTTAAGCAGAATTCTAAAAAAGCAGCAGGAAAATTGCAGCATAAGGCATGTAACAATATAAAAACCAAGTTGTTACCTATTGCTTTTAACATTAATGATGAAGCAATGGCTTCACAGAATCATAGAATCATTAAGGTTGGAAAAGACCTCTAAGACCATCCAGTCAAACTATTAACCCAGCATCACCATGCTCACTACTAAACCATATCCCCAAGTGCCACATCCACATACCTTTAGAACACTTCCAGATTCCACCACTTCCCTGGCAGCCCATTTCAAAGCCTGATCACCCTTTCGGTGAGAAAAAAATTTTAATACCAAATCTCAACTCCCACCTGGTGCAAATTGAGGGATTTTCCTCTTGTCCTATCACTTGTTACCTGGGAGAAAAGACTGATCCCCTCCTTACTACCATCTACTTTCAGGTAAGTCATAGAGAGCAATAAGGCCCCTCCTGAACCTCCTTTTCTCCAGGCTAAACAACCCCAGCTCTCTCAGCTGCTCCTCATGAGACTTGTGCTCCAGACTCTTCCCCCAGCTTTGCTACCTCTGTGCTGTTCTCTGAAGATGCATCAGCAGCTCAAAATCTTTCTTACTGTGAGGGGCCCAAAACTGAACACAGGATTCGAGGTGCAGCCTCACCAGTGCCGAGTACAGGGGGATGATCACCAGAAAAAAACAGAATTGTATTATGCCATTATGCTCCCATCTTTTCAATCAGGAACAGACAATCTCAGATATAGCTCCACTCACCACCACTCCCTGGGCCATCCAGGGAACAGTGCACCTGTCCAAGCCATGAGCAGCCACATTCCCCAGGAGAATGCCATGAGAAATGGTGTCAAGACTTTATGAAAGCCAGCCACACAACATCCACAGCCTTTCCCTCATCCACTAATTGGGTCACCTTGTCACAGAAGGAGACCAGGTCGGTCAAGTAGGACCCGCTTTTCATGAACCCATGCTGGTTGGGCCTGATGCTGGGGCTGTCCTCAACATGCTGAGTGATGGTACTTTCCATACAAAGTGAGCAAGATACATGTCATGAAAATAAATTGCAAAAGAAATGTATGAAAATATAATTTTAATTTTATGGCTAAGAAAACTGTTCTAGCTGAAAGGTTAAAAAGTTATTTTGAGGTGGGCAAGGAAAGAGGCACTGCTTATAGAAATTAGCTGCTGCAGAGAGTGTCTAAATGGAAGAATTATCAATCCAGATCATGATGTGGCAGTTTCTAATGAGAAAGGCAGGATGCAAAAATAACATCTCAGTACAACTATTAAGCTGGAATAGATGCTGTTTACTGTATTAATGTTGCCTCTCCTGGTGTAAAAAAACAAAACCAGAATTGTAATAGGCCATCGCGCTCCCATCTTTTCAATTACAGAGATAGAACAATCTCAGATTCCAAAGCTAACTACAAATCAAAATTGTGTTATGTTATCTACTGAGACACAAATGGAAAATAAATACTGTTAACTGTCACTTTCCATTAGGTAACAGAAATTCAATTACATTTCAAACAAGCCTCCATGTCAACAGAATAAATCTGTTTCATAAATGAGCAGGTAACCATTTTTTATTCTAACTTCTCAAAGGGAAAAAATCAATTTTAATCACAATTGTTCATTTTTTCCCATATTAATGTTTTGGAGCAAAGTACATCATCTGACCTAATAAATACTATTGTACAGCACTTAGGTTTAGCAAAAAGGGGAGAGAAATGGTGTTATAAAGAATTATGAAATTCATCTGCTGATACATTGTACTGTTTTGCACTGAAGACTCATGTTGCCCAACCAACCTATGGACCACCAGCCTTCCTAGCCTTCTGACTGCACCTCAAGATCAGAAACCCAAGTAAGCACCAGTAACTACTGCATCAAGAGTTTATCACACTGTATCAGCCACTGTAAAAAGAAATGTGTTTTATCAGGAGCCTTCAAGAGACTGAGGCAAAAAGTAAAAAAGCTTTTCAGAAAGAAAGGGCCCCACAGTCCTCTTAGATAGGGACAAAAATATACATGGGCAGGATGAAACGTTCTTCAGAAATATAGGACTTAATGTGGATTCAACAGTATCTTCTCATTTGAGACACTTCCAGGGCAGGGATAGGAAATGAAGAAATCTGAAATCTATATTTCAAACCCTTTTGTAAATCTTTACAGTAGATCTTGGAAATAACAATCCTGTCTTACTTGCACAAGAGCCCCAGTTTGACAGAAGCCTGCCCTGACGCAGAGCAGAAGGAAGATTTGGCATCGCAGTCTTAAGCACCAGAACCACCTCTCTTTTCTAAACACAAGAGGCTAAAAAAACCAGCTTGATAAAAAGAGCAAGAGCACTGTGACTCCAACTTCACATCTTGTCCTCCCCGTGAAGACAAGAACAAAGCCATCATTGCTTGATGTGGGAAAATACCGGCCCTGCACTGCCCTTCGATTCGGAGGGGAGGCCAGAGCTGCAATTCAAATGTGTTTGGCAGCCAGAGGTGCCCACAAACAGCATCAGCTGCAACAGACACAATGGACATTCTCAGCTACACAACTGCCAACCCGTCCAAGTGTCAAATTAGGTTAGAGAGCAAAGAAAAATATTCAATATTTATTTCTTTCTAAGGAAACTCACTGCGCAGCTCACAGAAGTCACAAAATACGTGTTTCCTGTAACACAGTGGAACTGGTTCAGGAAGTGAGATTAAGCCATTAAGTAGCAGTGGTCAGTGTGTAATTAAATTGGATCCCTCTTGGGGTCATCACATCAAGAGATAGTGCATTAAACTTGAAGGAGACATTTGGGTTTTTTTCCTAAATGAGAAAATTAGGTTTAGAGCCTAAAGGGAAGAGCAAGGAAACCAAAATCCATAGAAATCTACTAAAAAATACCTTATTAGCATCATGGGAAACAGGTATAAATATTTTAAAAGTAAGTAAAAAGTCAAGAACAAAATAGTCACTAAATAATAAAGCACAAAAAGAAAAAAAGGTAATGAGAAGAGAAGCCAATAGGCAAATCAAAACTTCATCATACGAAGTGTAAAACTTGAGATTACAAGGGTGAACAAAGTCCACAAAACAGTCAACTACACCATACGAGTAAGAGGTTCTGGAAACAGAGCTTCCAGAAAGACCTCTGTGCCTATCAGGCCACTTGGGTATCAGCAGCTGAGTTAAACAAAGCAATTGGCCAGGAAGCTAGAATTTTTCTTGGAATCACTATTCATCACAATTAATATTACTTGAAATGGGCAACTCTCCATCATATTGGTATTGTCAGAGACAGGATGATTTAGGAGGGTGAAATCTGACAAATTCAACTGTCTACTCTCCTCAGGACCAGGAGCTTTCCTCAGGTGCAAAATCTTTTGCAAATTTGACCCCACTTTCAACCCATCTGTCATCATATGACTCTCACAGCAGAAACAGAGACAGTACTTGAAGGTCAAGCTGAAGAAAAAGATCCTGTTTTGAACGTTCCAATATCATATGCTTTGTATACTGCATGGAGTTTGGATTAATTTTTATCATTTCTAAGAATGTAAGAGCAGCTGGGCTGGTGCAGAACCAGGGTGAGCTCTTACCCGTTTTTTACTGTGTCCTCAGTGCTTAATATCTAGGGAAGCCAGAACTGAGCAAGAAGATATGATACTTCCTCCTTTCAAAAGTCCTCACCCCACTATGACTACTTCCAAGTTGATGAAATATTTCGTTCTTGATTCTGTTTGCCTATTTTGTTACTCTCAACAGATCTGTCTTCTAATTACTTGCTCAGTATAACCTTGAACCATTGTAAACCTTTTGTGTCCAAAACCTCATCAAGTTTTCACAACAGATGCTCCCTCAACTGTATCTTTAGCCTAGCAGTGTCCAACCCCAAAGGTGGGCTACGAAACACTGAACAAGTGCTGAAACACCCAAGGATCAAGAGATTAGAGCTACTAACACAACTGTATTATTTTTCCAACCTCAAGGATAAAGGTGAGAAGGCGTGCTCACTTCACCTAATTAGAGGTACACAATTTTTACTCTTCAATCAGAACGACCATTGGTTATTATCTACAACAGAAGCCATGAGTCACAAAACATATGGAGTGCAGCAGAATTCCTCAGGAGAAGAAAGGTGTCCTCATCCCATCAGGAGTGCCCTGAGAACTCATCCATAACAGTCTGAGCGAAGAAAAGAGAGAGGAAAGGAACATATACAGACTTTCTAGAAGCTTCTTTGTATTAATTTACTTAGAAAACTTGGACATGCAGTCATGAAAGTAAAATATTCTGGAGGGGTGGGGAAGACCTCTAAAGGAATTCAGAGAACCTAAGATTAGATTTTGGTCTCAAAGGCGACTTCACTTCATTGAGGACACCTTGGAGACCACCCCTGTTAGCTACCGTGAGTCTCTGTGAGTATTCACAGTGTGATCCAGTCATTTACAGGTGCATTGCTGCCACAGACTAATTAAATGATTGGAAATAGGAACAAGGAGGAAAAAATAACCAGTGCGGGAAGAAAGCATTTCCAAATGATCAATACTATGAAAGGCACAGTTATTCATATTTACTAATAACTGAAAGCTGACAAGCTATAAGTAATAAAAATGCAAAATTTGCTGACTACAGAGAACTATTTAAAGTAGTCAAGACTAGAAAGGATTGTGAGGAACTCCAGAAGGACCTTTAAAAAACTAGGTAATTGGACAACCTGACAGCAGATGAAATTCACTGTGAAAAAAGTGCAGAGTAGGGTACACTAGAAGGAACAAATTTAAAGCCACTTGTACGTACTGATGGGTTCTGAATTAGTTATAACCTCTCAGGAAAAAAGACGCAAGATTCATCACGGACACTTCAATGAAGACATTTGCTCAATACACATGAGGGGTCAAAAAAAGTGAACAGGATGCCATGATGTATTGAGAAGGGAATACAGAATATGAAAAATATTAATATACTGCCATTTATATTGCCATCACTGTAAATTAATGACATATACTCTCCTTGAATACATTACCTCTGTCAAGAAGGACATGAAAAAATAGTCCAAAGGACATCAAGGATAAAAATCCTCCTGCATCACAGGAGAAGAGGGTCTCTAAAGCAGTTGAAAACAAAGTTTCCTAGTCGACAGATTATTCCACCGTCAATAATGTCAGCCTCCATCCTCTGAAGTAGTGCAGAATACCCAACAACAGAAACAAGACACCAGGCCATGAGGACGTGACCTTTGGTCACAGGACAGTGCCTATGCTTTTAATTAGAATGTTTAAAAATAATTACCTAATTTTCAGGGAACACAGTAACAGAGGCAGGTGACTTTGTGACCATGGACACAGATAAAGCTGACGTAATCCATGCCTTCTTTGCCCCAGTGTTCACCAAAATATCCCCCAGGCCTCAGCACTGAGAAGCAGGGTTGGAGAAGGAGATGACCAGCAGTGGATGAGGACTGACTTGGGTATCTCAGGAGAACTCAGCCCATAGGTGTCCATGGGACCTGGCAGGCTGCATCCAAGGCTGCTCACAGCACTGGCTCCTGCCTTTGTAAGGGGTACCTTCGAAAGGAGCAGGACAGGTCCCCAAGAACTGGAAGAAGGCAAATCTTGCACCTGTCTTCAGACAGAACCAGCAGGAACATCCTGAAATTCAACAAAGACATATGTCCCATGCTGCATTTGGGAAGGAGCACACAATACAGGCTGGGCCTGACTGGGAAGCAGCCTGGTGGGAAGCCTTAGTGTATACTGAGCTGAACTTGAGCCAGGGGCGTGCCTTGGCAGCAAAGGCTAACAGCTTCCTTGGCCTTGTGAATGGGAATATAGCCAGCAGAGAGAAGGAATGATCTCTCTACTCAGCACTCATCAGACCACATCCAAAACACCATGACTCTCACCCACAAATACAAGAAACACATCAATGAACTAAGGCCAGTTTCAGCAGAGAGTTTCAATACTGGCTGGGGTCTGGAGTACCTGCCCTGTGAGAAGAGGCTGAAGGAACAAGGCATGTTCAGCTTGGAAAACAGACGGTTTTGAGGACATTTACCAACAGTCCCCTATGAGGATGAGGAGGGTCACTGAGGAGATGAAGTCAGGCTCTTCACAGCAGAGCAGGATGGAACAAAAGGCCTAAGGTGAAATAAGAGAGGTTCAGATTGGATATACAGTAAAAAACATTCCCTGTAAATACAGTCCAGCAATGGAATGGGCTGCCCTGAAAGGTTGTTTCATCTGCTGTTCAGAGGCTTTGAAGGTTCAATTGGGTCAGTACCTGAGCAACCTGCACTGACCTGGCCATTCTGTGTAAGGTTGGACAAGAGATCTCCTGAAGACTTTTGCAGACCAAATTATCCTATGATTCTCCACCCTGGAAGTGTTCAGAAAGCAAGCAGATGTGGCACTTGGAAACATGGTTTAGTGGCAAACATGGAAGTGCTGTGTTAACAGCTGGACTCCATCTTAGAGGTCTTTTCCAACCTTAAGTATTGTATGATTCTAAGTAGTTCTTTTTCTATCACTATTACAACATGATGAAGGAGCGCATTCACAGCATCCAAGTACTTGGAAACCCAAGGAAATTACATTTCTATACAGCACAAAACCTTATGGATTTCAAACAACAGTTGCCAGCAGAGCTCTGGACAGGCTATTTCCCCTCCTCAAGTTCCTATCTGTTCTCTTCCATCTACTTCAGTTTTATATGGCCCCCATTAACCACAGCATCTCAACATCATCTTGTTTCACTGCATCAGAACCATGATTATCTTTACGATGAAGAAATGAGTAAATTCACTGCCATGTGTTATTGCTTGCTTTCCCTCACTTTTCTTGCTGTGGATCATTAAGTTTTGCATCGTCAAAAGCTTGTACCCTGTATGTATTCACAACAAAGGCTTGTTCATGAACTGGAAATTTTGATATATAGTCAAATAATGCTCTAGGTTACCAGACACAGAATAGAAAAATCATGAAATCCAGAAAACACAAAATTTTATTCACACATTTTCCTTATTTTATTTCATTGCAATGCATTACTTTCTATTAGTGATAGCTTAAAGATGAAATGTCATCTTTATTTTTTAATTTCTTTAGCACTTTAGTGGTTTTCAAGTTTCATCATACACATCAAGACATTGAAAAAGAATGGTTTTTTTAACACATTCTCTTTTTTTAAAAACCTAGTATTATTAGAAAAGAAACACTGTTCCACAGAGTATCTCAGCAGTAAACATCTTGCCCCTAATTTTACCTTCATTCTTATAAATCACTTTCATTCAAAATTCTAAAGTTCCCACCTATACCAAACAAATTCTAGAAAATTTAAATTTATGACAGAGTGTAAAAATGAGGATTTGTTCTGATCTGTAGCAGTAGTGACCCAGCAACAACGAAGCTGTGCAAGTGCTCTGTTTCCTAGAAAACAACACTCAGTTGGCACGAAGCTGGCTTTGTTCACCCACATCTTCTCTGCCTTTCCTCCCCTATCAGAGCAGTTCATAAATGAAGGAAAACATTTGGATTACACACCTATACGTGACCAGTTTGAGATGGGGTCCCAAATCCCCTGAGCACATCAAAAACAGGCCCTTAGGCACAAGACTTATTTTCAAAAATACTCAGAACTTCTCAGTTTTTATTAGCGAACATATCTGCTGCCTGTGCTTGACTCAAGAGTTTTGGGATCTGCTGCACAACCTGTCCTGTCCTTATCCCCATTTCTGCTACACCACTTCCTAAGCCAGTATGCTCCTTTTGGGAAGGCTGAACTAAATATTTACTCCCTTCTCTTTTTTATTCATTTTTGTCCATTTTCTTCTCTATGTTTCGTTGTTCATTCTTTCTTCACTTTGATTTTTTACTTACAATTCTCATTTTAAAAACTTTTCCAACTTCCATTTACTAAAAATGTAGGCAATAAATAATGTCATTAACACTGGCACACACAGAATTATCACTTTTTTTCTGGAATTAATGTCCCAGGTATCCTGGCAGGTAAAATTCCACTATGTTGCAATTAGTTTACTTAATGAAGGTTTTCTGAACTGGCATGAGATCTAAAAATTTTATGTTTGCTGTCAGGATTGGGTTTTTTAAAAAGAAATTAGGTATTGAAATATATCACAAAGGCAAGAGAGTTCACTCTGCAGATGAATCTAGCTTGGGAACCAATATCTGACAGCAATGATGTAAAATTTCTAAATATAAAGAATACATATTGGGGGGGAAAGGGACACTCTCAGTTGACAATCAGTAAAATGACAACACTACTGACAATGTGAGAGCAAGAAAGACCAAAAGCAGTACAAAAGATGGGAACCAATGTAATCAAACAGATATCATCAAAGACTTTGAAAAGCAAGACTTTGAAGCTGACAGCATTAAAAAAAGTCACTCAAATTTTACTTGATTTGTGAATCTACAACTCCTTTTGAATCTGTCCCCTAATACACAGCATTGCTCTGCAATGTTGAACACAGTGATTCCTCAAGGGTTTGACTCCTCTCATATGTATAACCCCAGGCTAATTTTCTAAATGGGTGATACTGTTCTTTTCCCAGTGGAAATCTAGAGTTAATTTCAAACAAGGAATAATTTATGTTAAAATTACTGAACCCATACAATACCAAGCTTGAAGTTCTTAACAATCCTAGAACAAATTGAAGTGCTGCTGAATAAATAAATTATATGCACAAGCACACAAATATGCTAGATATTCAGATATGTACACCTTTATGCATACTGATCGTGAGAATGGCACACCAAAATCTTGTATTTGCAATGGGCCTGTTACCTGACCTAACAGCAAAACTGATCTGAAATGGTTAAATCTAGAGATCATAACAGATCAAATTCAGACCTATTTATTTCCTTATTCAAGAATAGAAAGTTCCTACCAATTTTTAGGTCTGACAAATTTAAACAATTAAGGTAGGCATATAATAGATTTTCAGTTTGAAAACAAAAAATATCAGTAACAAAAAGTATCTTCTTCAGCCATAACTTTTTATCAGGTTAAATCAGAAATATTATCCAAAAAATTTTGAAAATTAAAGTCAAAAAATAACCTTTAGACTGAGAATGATACCATCTGTTTGGCCTCAAATATTACACTTCTATTGTAAGCAATTGCCAAAAAGCTTGTAAGAGATCAAAACAAAAAAAAACACTCCAGCACTGAAAAATTTTAGATACTTTATTTTGAAATTTTATAAGCTAAACATTTCCTTAACTCTTCTGGAACTTTTAAAGTCTAGGCAGATAGATAGTAAAACCCTAATTTATGGCCTAGCCTTTCTGTGTCACCTACTCAACCTCTTAATCAGAAGAAAAGTTGCATCAAAAACAATGTCACAGAGGGTTAATCAACAGTCTAGTGTGTTTTATTTAGTGGTACCCATATAAAAATATACTGACCCTTTTCCCAGTTACAGCTGAGAGAAACAGAAATTTAAATCACAATTACCTCTGTCCATGGGGCTTAATTAAGATTTTTTTTGGTTCCACACTAAAACTAGCATTAGAAGACACAGAGCTGATAACAGCATTTACAGGGGGGTTTGTACTGCTGAGTTGTTATGGCCTACTTAGGGTTGTACAGTTCTCTGCCTGCAGACCTGGACTCATTTCAGTTCTACATACCCAAGCAGACAGAGTAGAAGAAACACAATCCATCTAAGCACCTACATGATACATTTGGTTAAGTCCTGTAACTAAAAGACATAGCAATGGTTTTGCATAGTGCTAACGCCACGAAGTAATATATTTTCCTCCAGTTTGAAGTGGAGAAGAAAATTAATTAAGAAACACTTCAAAATATTGAAACTTGGCTGATATCATAATTATGACAAGTAGACCTGAAATAGTCAAATCTTCCATCTTAAGGAAGCTACTGATTAATTTGGGAAGATGAACACACACATATTTCTCTTCCAAGTGATTTTTGCCATATTCATCATTTACTTTTCTTTATTACATCTTAAAGATAAACATTCTGTGCATTTCTATCAACTACCACGATTCTGAAAGTTATACTCTTTTTGATACATTAATTGGCTATCATGAAAAATGAAGCAGAAAATATTATTCATAGAAGTGTTACTCTGCTGCACATCACAACTTCAAAGCATTTCACAGGCATTCCTTACCCTGCACAGCATTCCTGTCAAGCAGATAAATATTGGTTGCCCCATTCTCAGGCAGAAAAGGAGGAACAAAAGAAATAAAGACCTAAACTGCCAAAGGGTTTCATTAAACGAGCTGTTCCAGTGACCGGTTAACACAGCACCTTCCGGGCAGAGGTTTTAGACAGCTTCACAACTCCGTCTGGCATTGTTTTCAACATCTAAAGTTGTCTCTGCAGGTTAGCAACATTATTGGCATCTTGGCTTGAGTCAGCTAACAGAATACAGCAATATTAAAACTTCAAGGCCATCTTGTCCCTAATCCCGCGTAGTGGTCATTATGTCGTTTGTTCCATAGAGCAAAAGATATAAATGACCTCAGACATTCTAGTTAATTATTTATGCACAAGGAGTAGTATCATGATTGGAAATTATGCAGAACAGATTAAATGGACCACATTTTATTATGGAAGAAAATTACAAGCAAGATTTCCAAAACATGGTTATCTAAAAATAGTCTTCCAATTCCTTACTGAGACACCTGCCAAGTATGCAGAAGTTTCCCAAATTAAACACCAAAAATGAAATTCAGAACTTCTGTCCAGCAGTCTCTATGAAAAGATGCCCTAAGTAATGTTGGGAAGGTAAGAAAAATTGGTAATGAAATCACAAAGATCTCAAAAAATACACACTGACATGAAAACTAATCTGCCTTAAAAAACTTGACTGTAAAGACGTTGCTTATATAATTTGGGATGTCAAAAAACATGAATTTGTGTTGGGGCCATGTGCTGTACAACATAGTTTAATTTCCTCTGTCACAAAGAGTATCATTTGCCTGAATTACAGTTGATGGCAGAAGATGTCGGTTCCTATTAACTAAAAAAAGAATTCACGAGCAGATATTACTTGATGCTCACGTATTTCTGTAGGAAAGCTCTTAGCCACCTGGTGCTACGAGTCAGAATTTGTCAACCCAAGGTGTTCATGCAAAAATGTATTAGTGACTAATCACCTGAGACCAGCTAGGGTTAATTTAGCAGAACAGCTTCTAATCTCCACTTCTTTCTTCTCTCTGTGGTAAATGGACCATTAGAGACAGCCCAGTAAAAACATGCTCCCACTTTCTGAAAAAAAATATCTTTTTTTACTGTGTCCATCTATCACAACCTTTTACCTTCCAAGACTCTTATGAAGGCCACATCAGTCATGGAACCATCCTTTGAATGTAAGACAGCATTTCAGTCAAATGCAGCAAGTTTTGGAGAGACAAACAGCCAAGTAGGAGAATGGGAGATTTACCGAGGAGGTAAAGCAGTAGGGTGAGAAATGACAGAACAGCAGCCATGTTTTAATAACCATTATGGGGCAATGAGCCTGTCTTAAGAATGGCTTGCAGTATGAGCAAAGAAGAAAGTAGGAAAATGTAAAAAACATGGCTTGGTGGAATAAAAAGAAAATAAATGCCACTGAGTAGCACTCAAAGAAATGAATGTTTATAGGCAATGTCTGGATCCTTGTACCAACATGTTTTGAGCAGTGACTACATCCTACTGGAAAGGTAGGTGAGCTGCTTCTGAGAAGCAGTAAGAAAATATCTACAGAATGACTGGGCAAGAAAAGGTGCACAAATTCTAGGACAAAAAAACGAGGAGTCAACTTTTCACCCACAAAGACTGATGGAGATAAATACTGCTGATTTAGAAGGGATAAGGCTGAATGGAAGAATATCCCAAGGGAATATCCATTGCATCTTCTCCAGTGCTGATGATAAGCAACTGGGGATTTGGCTTAGTGGTGAACAAGTCAGTGCTGGGTTAATGGCTGGATTCAATGGTCTTAGAGGTCTTTCCCAACCTTAATGACTCTGTGATTCTAAGTCCTGAGCCTGAAGCTGCAGAAGAGAATGGCAACAGCCTAAGAGCCCATGAACACTTAAAACAGATTTGTCTTAAACAGTGAGGAAGGGACTGTTCTAGATACAAGGTTTTTACACCCACACAGATTACAGGATTATCCAGAGAAGCCTTCCTGCTCTACAAGGACTGTCACTTTACTATCTTGAATCCAGTGTCATGAGTTGTGATTCTTTGCTTTCTGATAATGGGTTTTCAGAGAAGAGATACAATACAAACCTATGTATTCTGAAATGTATTTAAGCACCAGTAAAAAGCTACCGCCATCTAAGACAGCCAAGTACACGAACAGAAAAAATCTGGTTGTAGCCACAAGGGTCCTGGTGCCATTAGAAGAACATCACCACTAACTAACTTGTAAAGGTAGTCCCCTTGGGCGTTTCATTGGATTTTTTTGTTTGTTTTTAATGGACTTTACTACCCAACAGTTCCAAAAATGCAAATCCATACTAATGAATTGTCTTCTTAATGCTTCTTTCATTCAGCCACTGAAAAACAAAGCACATTATTAAAACAAATCACACTAGTAAAAATAAGAAGGGGCTACAGGCTTCTGCTGAAACTCAAAGCTGGACTAAGCTCCCTACTTGGCAGAAATTCATCTTGCTTACCAATTCTTTTATTTATAATGAAAGCAGTTTCGTTATTACACCTGTGCTAAGCATGGTTGTAACTCAACCATCCAAGAATTACCTGGCCTTTTAAAAATCACTTGTTTCATTAGTTAGCCTATTTTTGTTGCTGTTTTAAGAAATTCCCCTATGTGCTGTAAAAGAAACTCTTTTAAGACAAAGAATCCTTTATAAGGAACAAATTAATTGAAGGGGGAAGGAGAGGCAACCTGACAGCCTCTGTTCACATTCTAAATGTGAAATATGGCTTCTAACATCCTTTCCACCCGTTAAAGTTCTAATACCGTATGAAGACATCCAGTGTCTTCTTTATGAGTCCACCAACAAAATATTCAGGACCAGCACCTTCTTAGGCAACAAATGAAGTGATACACATTTTATTGCAAGAAGAGTAATCTCTGAGAAGCTGCCATCTTGTATTTCATTAAAATGGAAGAGAAGCAACAGTACTTAAGTTGTACATGTACCACAGCAGTAACCACAGAGACATTCATACATTTGGAAAAACAAAAGTTTGGGGGGTTGTTTAAATAAAACAGCTGGGGATATTGGCCAAGGAACTCTGAATCTAAACCCAAGGGAATATGCACCCCCATGAACTCTGTCTTAATTGTATAAAAATGGAGATACCAAATGCAATGTAATTTTGTGAGGAGCACTGTTACAAGGCAGGTACAACATTTACACCCCACTGAAACCTCCAACCTAGGAAAGGAATGTATATCCAATGCTATGAATAGTAAACAATCACTGTAATATTTGGTACCAGTATTATGTGCTGATACTTCTATGCTTTTGGCACCTGCTTTGCTTCTTAAAAGCCACCTTTGAGTATCACTGTATGCTTTTCAGACCTTGTTCACTCTTCCAAGAATACTGATGCTCCTATGCCCAACCTAACCCATGAAGCTGCATCAAGATGGAAGTAGCAGCATTTGTAATGGAGCATGGGAAAAAGGGTGCCAGGAGTCTTCCTGGAAGGGAAAGGAGAGTCGCAGCTGCTTGTCTGCTTTAAAACCACTTAGGACGTGGTTGAGCACTTTCAGACTCTGCTGTTCCTTCTCTTCTGCCAAGGATAAGGAGAACAAAAGGGATTTAATAAAATGAGTTACACAAAACCCTGACCATTCCCACCCTGCACACTGTCTTGCACTACTTTTCAAATCAATATACTACTACCACTCATACTTTGTGCTACCATGATACTTGGCTTAGTATCAGCACTATGAAAACCCCACGAAGTACTAATCACTGTCACATGAAGCAGAGGCAGCAATACACCAGCTCTGTTTAGGCTCTCTGAAAAAGAGGCATTTCCCCTACAGAAGACATATTTCCTCTAGGAGAATGAAATAGAAAATGGAATCCTGTGCTCTCTGCCTTGGGAAACTGCTACTGGAAAATACTTTTGCCAGCGATAGCTACTCATATCTGACATTCACAGTGAAGAACCATCTAGTTTACATACATTTTTCTAGCACATATTTCCCCTATTTTTCTCAAAGGCATGAAATCACGTGGTATCACTGCCAGGCTATGAATGTGCAACACAATTTTACTTTTTTAATTTTCGTATTTGCATGGCAGTTCAATTCTGAATCACTTACATTGGCCACTGAGTGTAAATACAGCTTAGGGCTAACATGACAGCATGAGTGAAGATTATTATCCCACTTTATCCATAAGCAGATAGTCCAGTGCCAATCTAAGGCCCTACCTTGCATGTTTGACACCTGCATGTGCAAAATTTAGGACCATCCACCATCCAAAAGCACACATGCAATTTTTGGCGTGACTGGGGCTAGCACCATTACATTGAAAAGCTGGTCCCAGAGTTCCCCAGAGAAATGCCAAAGACAGTGATTGCAGAGGTGTCTAATTGACAGATACTGTGGAGGAGCAGAGGCAAGTGGTGCTGAATGACAAAATCAAGGCATTATCTTTACTCAGCCTTGCCAAGATGCCTCAGCTCTGAGCTAGGAAAGGATGAGCACATTCAGTCTTGGCTGTCTTCTGACAAGCTTGACAATTAGTGTGCACTGATTACTGTGCATATAGTGAAATGGTTTTACACTGCTATCAAACTGACTATGTTCTTGATACAGGACGCTTTAAAATATCATAATACTTTATTTGAAAACAGAGGAAGTAAACTGTGATGCTCATCAAAGCAGAGCATTACGCAGCCTTTCAATCTAGAAGTTTCTTACCTGATGGAAAGTCAGGAATGTGAACTTTAATGGACAAAGGAATACATTCAGAGCAAAATTTATATATTCATCCTGCATCCTCTTCATACTGTAAGCAGGTTTGAGAGTGCTGAAACACACCCCCTTACACCCATTTACCCCAACCTCTCCTCCATAGGATTCTTTCACCTCAACTTAAACATGACAAAAATGGATCATACTGGCAGCAGATTCAAGGCTTCCTTTCCAAAAGGTACTACAAGATATGCAAAACCAGCCAAACCAGTCCATTTGGCCACGTTAACCTGTAACATAAACACAAGCACTCAAGAGTTCCACTCACTAAAGGTTAATTTAATCATAAGCCTAAGTAGTTTTCTAAACTGGGGCCTATGCTGTTTCTTGAAAGTCTGAGATATCTTAGTATCCTAAAACAAATGAGTATTTTTCACTCAGTTGATTTCATGCTGCTAAAAATTCTCTTCAACCAGTAATGAACTAATGCATTAGAATGTGTGCTGCCACACCAACAAAAATGCACCACCATTTCCTTTTAATGGCATATCAAATATTTTGCTTTGTGTAGACATCAAGATTTACAAGGGGTTTTTTAGTTACATTATTAGTAATAGTGCTAAAATCTTAAGAACTAAGAAGCATTATATTTAATTATCCTTCTATAATTACACTGATTAAATACAGCGTAAGGGGCCATAAAGATAGATAAAACATTATGGCTAAAAAACTTTTCAAAAATGACCATAAAATTATTATTAAGCCTGAGGTGGGAAAATTAATATCACAAGCATGATTTTATAGGGTTTTCTTATATCACTTCCCCTTCTTAGAGAATCTCATCTGCAGTGGCAGCAGAATTTCCTCCCAGCAGTAATGGAAATGAGAACTAACTATAAAAAATGTTGCAACTTGAAAGGGAGGTCAGTTTAGACCTCCATACCAAAGGAAAGTATTCGTGTGCTTGATGCTTCAGGCAAATGCCAGTAAAACATATTAAAACACCTCTGAGCTTCAAGCACACTGGCTTACACTTGGGTAGTATTTGTTTCCCTCGTTACCTTTTCCTTTCTTTTCTTTTACAAATACTCTGCATATGCAAGAATCAGCACAATGTAACAGTCACAACTGTTTTCTGAGTAATGATCTAAAAAGAGACATCCAAGGATTTTCATACTGGATGACCAATACTATTATCAGGATTAAAGAATCCCAAGAAAAATTCTGACCAAGAACTAATATTAAGGCAAAAAGCTAATACTGGAAATCTGCAATGTCTTCAAAAACTGAAAAGACCAGATTATAAGGTTATGATTGAGCACAGGAAAAACAAAACAGATCTTTCTGACCTACGTATGGGATAAATCATTTCAAGTAATAATTTTCCTGATTCTTTGAATTATATGTTTAATTAATTTTATTACACATAATTACCAAAATGTATCATAATTATCTGACACATTTCAAGAAATATGGTCTCATTTTACTTAATTATATGATTAATTAACTATGGTAAGTAATTGCTAAACTTCAACAAAATCACATTTCTCCTTTTCTTTCAAAATTTGGAAATCATCCTAGAGTGCTCCTCCTTATGACTGCTTCTCACAAACAGCTCTGTGGTCACCAAACACACATTGGTTCTACAGGAAAGAAGTGCACGACCTCCTGTTTCTATTCTTTTACTGTGTTATGTTCAAAATATATTCGCGTTCTCAGTTCTTAAAAATAGCTATAGATTTTTTTTCCATCGTGACTGGCTTTGATAGACACATCTGGTTGTCTTAAGAACCACCACACACTCTCTGGAAAGTCTGCTATTACATTTCCCAGCCCACTGGCTTGGTTTCAACGCCTGTAGTGCATCGTGAAGACGCTCCTGAAGACAGAGGGCTGGTGCAGCCCCTGACCAGGATCTGGGTTGAAGAGCAGGAACAGCCACAGTGTACCACCCTTCCGGAAATGTGGGTTGGCAGATAGCACCCATACAAGGCCATTAGAGCAGGAATGAATTGAAGACAACCTGCAATCTCTCAAATTTATCCTAAAGGCCAAATCACTCACCAGATGCATCACAAAACTGGCACATCAACATCTCTGCTGAGCATCACCATTTCTGTGGCTGCCCTTAGCTGTGAGCCATTACATGAACCAGTGTGCAACATTTGGGATGTGCACGTGAAGAGAGCTCAGAAATGCAGATGGGAGAAAAATGACTAAATATTATTAATCAGTGAAAAGCAGTAACAGCACATACTGTATCACAGCCCATGGCAGATATATGTTTTGAGAGTCGTACATCCCAACCGAAACTAGCCAATTAAGAATAACACAGAATGAATTTTTTATAATTCAAGAGATAGCTGATAATATTCCAAGGATAGGTAATTTGTAACATTAAAAAGAGCCTTAACATGTGATATTTCAATACAAATTGATTGCCTATATTTCTGATGCATTAAGAGAATTATTTTACAAAAGTCATTTCATCTCAACTGAAAATGCGATAACACATCCAAACCTCAATCAACAAAACGTATTCCTGCATTTTGAAGAAAGTAACAGGTCATTTATTAGACAGAGCTTTCCCACTTTTCACTAGGTTTATGCCACTATTTAATACCTGGCACACAATCTCCAGATTTCAGTTGCATGCTAGACACTCCTAATCCAACTAGTGCTGCCAAGAATCGAAGCAAAGACTGTCTAATGCAGCAGGATCTTATTATAAGTCAGTCCCAAATGACACTGAAAAAAAAAATCAATCTTTTTTTATTTTAATCCCCATTTTCCCCTAAATAACAAACTGATTCCTTTACAAACTGATGAGGTGCCTATTCTGCAGGCCACACACTGTAGCTGACTGGCGAGCAAAATTAGCAAATGGGGATGAGGAGCTGAAGTGCCTGGCTGGCTGTGAAGCAGAACAGAAACCAGGGGCTATCCACATCAGTGCCTTGCCAGGTCAGTCACACAGACTGCTCTGTGCTTCACATTTCCATTTACAAAACTGCCTATCAGTATTTCACTTGGAGACCCAACACAGTTGTTTCTGTGTGTTCTTAAAAGTAAGGGAATGTTTCCCAACTTCCCTGATGGATGATTTTTAATAAGGTTCTGAACAAAACCTAGGGAACAAAATGCTTTGATGATAAAGAATAAATTATGGAAGCCAATATAATTGTCAAGCTTATATCAGCCATGGCTAAATATCAAAAAACTGGAAAACAATCAACTTCACCACAGACCAAGTACAGAAATAGAGAGAGATTGTTCTACACAGCATATCTGTCAGTGTTCTTCACTTATCCTCAAATTGAATCAGCCTCTGGGACCCACGGACAGTCATCCTCTTCCATACCTAGAAGTCCCTACTCGTATTCCCTGGTACCACGGCATGCTTTTTCTTATTCCTCCACCATCAGAAGCAGCAAATTCCGAAAAGCCATCACATGCAACCCTCTGGAGATGGCTTCATATTGCAAAAGCAAACTCTTCTTCCAAAATTCAGAGACTACAGAAGTGATTCTGAACTACATCTGCCTTGCCAAATGTGTGCCGTGGATCTTCAACAGTTCAAAAGCTCTTGGGAAGATGAAATGATTAACAGTAAACATCACAAACCCCTCCTAATACCTCTCCTCATTCTGCCTGCAAAGTAAAAACCAAACTTATCAGGGACCTTTTGTTGTTTGTATTAACTGGAAGTCTGATGGCTACACTGCTTTTTGGGAATGCAGGAGATCTTAGGCACGTGAAAGAGTACTAGCCTGGGAAAAGGGGGGACCCAAAAATGGAAAAGAGAGAGAGCAGTGAAGGCAGTTCACACATCAACATTCACTCACACAAAACCATGATCTTCAGGAGAGCAAGAGGTGTGAACACATCCACCAAATCATCTTGTAGCCAAAGATCCCAAATCCTCTTTTCCGAAAAATGAAAGGCCCCTTCTGGATCTTGGTCTTCTTTTCCTGAGAGCCCTTGTCAACAAAGACAACACATGCTGGTACACTGACCCTCTGCCATATGTGCTCACCCAGCTGAAGAAGAACACCTGGACAGGTAGCTCAGAGAGTGTGAACTATCCCTACTGATCAACTCCATTCAGCACACCTATCTGGCTTGCCAATGCAAGGGAAAAACACTTGCCTTTAGTAGTAACTTATCTCCTTTCAGTTTGGGTCATCCACCATATTTCTGGATCTACAGTAGCTTGGGAAATCCTCAACAAATGGCTCCTATCTCTTTATAGAGCAACTCTACATCTACAACACAACAAATCAGTCCTATCTCAGACAGGACGGCGAGCCAACCTGACCATTTTCTCTATGCTCAGCACATCAGACTTCACAAGCATCTGCAAATCAGACACAACAGGACATCTGCTAAAGGATGCATCCGACAATGGCATCAGGCTTGCCAATGCTACAAGGCCCACCTAAATCCCACCTTGGAATAACCATTTGCAGCCAGGGCAGACAAAGTGTGAAAAACACGTCACCCCATATGGTTCCAGCCTCTCTATTCTGGTAATAGACCTCCCTAAGGTCTAATACTTATTAGACTTCAGCAGCAGTAGCAAACATAAAGCTCAACTTAAGATTTCTCTCCAAATTTAACTCACTTTCTGGACTTCTACTCTTGCTTTCTCCCATCCTCTAAAACTAAATAATTTGTTCCTATACATTCTTATGTTCCTTAAGGTAGGGGTTTGTGTCTAAATTTCTTACGGAGGGTCCTTAATTTTAGCATTTTTTTTTTATTTTTAGGAGAGTTTGTTGGTTTGGGGGTTGGTGGTTTTGTTTGGGTTGGTGGGTTTTTTGTTTTGTTTTTTTTTTGTTTTTAAGAATTCTTCTTTCTTCCATTGCTGCACAACTTTAGGGCATCTAATTCTCTTTCCTAAAATAATCACTTGACATAAATACTTCAAAATGCACTGAGATAAATGTATGTTTCATTACAGTTAGATCACAATGGAACTTCTATAGCAGCATTTCTGACACAAAATGAACCTTTGTGATTAATGCTAACAAAACATTCCATATAATAATAAGGTGCCATAACGGTTTCAATGTTATTTTAAAGTGTTACTAAACCGTCAATTGCTCTGAAAACACAGTGAGGTCTTGCAGTAGAATTTAGATTTAAACACATACTTTTTATAACATTTAACATATTGCTCTATATGAATCACAGTAAATAAGCCCAATGGGAATGTTTACTGAGACACAAAGAAAGAAGATCTGCAGAAGGAACTAGTTTATTATAAACAATACAAATATTTACTCTATTATTTAATGTGTGCCCAGCATGCCTATCCTTAATGCAGCATTAGCTGACATCAGGCATATGCCATATGCGCAAATAATTAATTCAAATTATGTTTTCTTCCAGTGTGTTCTCAGAAACGAGCTGAATTAATGCAAAGATATATTCAACACCAAATACTGAGATGATCTCTCTATGTAACAATCCAGCCGTGTTTGTCTTTATGAGCACACAGTTTTTAATACTTCACCCTCATTGTTATTCCCTGCCAAGGGCTGATGGTGTGCGAAATGCTCCTGAAGTGTTCCTTATGTAATCACCAAGATGACTAACATGGTGACTTGAAAAACTGACTCGGCTAAATATTATTTTTTTTAGAAGACAAGACTTCAAAGACCAAAGTCTTCAGGATACATTCACCTTCTTTAAACTAAAAAAACCCTCAAGATTAAACATGTTTTCAAAGCATCCAGTAGATTCTCTAAAGCAGTTTCCCACAGTGCAGGGACAGACCAGTTGTCCATATACATTCAGGTGGTGTTCAATGGAGAGACTGGTGGGTTATTTCTAACACAGACAACGCAGCCTGTGAAGATACTCCTGAAAGGAATCACACTGCACCTTTCCACCCTGAGTCACAATACTGTAACGTCCTGTTCTCATGCCATTTCAGATGTGATTTGCTTATGAAAATTATGCTGAGGCACAAAGTGCTACAAGAAAAAGTTACAAGCACTTAACTAATATTGAAAGGCACACGTTTTTGTAATTCCTGTAAAATTTTATTCATATCTTCTCTGAGAGCTACATATTACCCCTGCGATTTTTCTGTATGGATGGTGCTACTGCCGGCTCTCCACACCTAATGGCTCTCCTTTTCTCATCAGCTTTTCAGCTGATCATGGAAAAGAACTGACTGCTAAAAAAGGAATTTCTCCATCCCAAAATCAGCTTGGAGAAATGCCATATAAAACTGTTGGAAAACAGCTTGCCGTGATCACAATGGCAATCCAAGTAATACTGCAATTCAGTCCAACTCAGATGCAAGAAAAAAAAAAGTGAGAAAAGGTAAAGAGCCTTTGTGTCTCCCTCAAATTAACTTAATAGACATATTGCCCAAATTTCAGTCCTATTCATCTCCAAGCTGTTCATGTTCCCCACACAACTGGAATCCAATTCAGGTTACATATTCATTCATTTAAATACCCAAATTTATAACAACAAGTTAATTCTCCTAAAGAGAGTGAATACAACAACATTTCAGTTTCATGAAGAAACTGGGGAGAGGTTCACTCTGGCTCTGTCATATACCTGGCTCTGATCTGGGCCATGAAAGATCTGGAAACAGCACCTTACAGACAGGCACTATTTATTTAGGTACCTTAGTATCCGTAAGCCCTATCTCTCAACTCCTGTGAGGTGCCTAGAAGCGCTCATAGGTGCCTCACTCACACCTTTACCAATCTGGCCTTTAATCTCTCTGTTTCCAGAGTCATGCTGGGCTTCTTGGCAACTACTCAAAGATCATCAGTTTGGTGGGGCTCCCTGTGGCTGCCCAGGTACAGCCTGGCACAAAGGAGGCCAGGATTACTAACACACTTTTTGCTGCAAGAAGAGAATAGACTGATGGCAGGGTAGACATCAACTGGATGGTGCAGGAAAGGCCACATTCTACCCTTATTTTGGCATTACAATATGACATACAAAAGGAAAATACAAGAGTTGGTTGCATATAGTTCAGCCAGACAAGGCCTAAACCAGGCAATACAAGTGGTGTTAAGATGACTACAAACATCTGAGTAGCATAAATAGCAATATTTGAGAAATGTGATCATGCCCAAAACCAGATACAGAAAGAAAAAGTAGAAATTTCTTTCTTTACATTTACAACTGTTTTACATTTTAAGCTCCTGGTCATAGCATGAAAAACTAAATCAAAAGGAAAATCTTGCCTTTTAGGACATTGCATATTAAGTGAACAACACAGTATCATGCTTAAATGAAAACCTGTATTAGAAACATACACAGCAGCATGCCAAGACCTACAACCTTGTTGTCTGCACACAGTTCTAAAGACCAAATATTAACATAAACACTCAGAGGTGTACCTAGTTCCCAGTTTTACCATGCTTAGCCCCAAGGAGACACACTTATCCCTTTATTGTTTGAAAAAGATGCCAAGACTAATCCAGAAAATTTATTTTAGACTCTTAGCTTTACTTTACTCTCAATATAGTAAAAATGACCTCTCGTGTGAAACCAAAGGCACTGGAGGTATTTGCACAAACACGTGAGTTCTTGGAGCTGAGCTGTTTCTTGGTTTTCTTCGTTAGTTTACGTTTTAAACCATTATAAAGTATGTTCTAGTGATCAAACATGGAATACGAGGTAAGAATCCACAAACACAAGAACCACTTTACACAGCCCATCAGAGCATGAAACTCATTTTGACAGGCCAGACATGATCTAGCCAGCTCCATGATTACAGCAGGACAAAGACTGTGTTTAAGACCAATGGATACACCAAGGTTTCCAAGGTAAGCCTTTCTCAAAGACAGTAACATGCTTAAGGTGACAAGAAGGTAGTTATGTCTAGTTACATCTGCAGGTAGTTCTAACATAAATATGTTAAAGCAAAGAAAGTATTCTATTGCTTTTTTACTAAAATATAGGAACTTTTTGGTATGAAAACTAACAATGACGGTTTTCTTTCACACATGATCAAGCAAAAAGAAGAAATGTATATGACAGCTTTCCTAATCCAGAGTACAAGGGGTTATCATAGACAACAGCAAAGAAAAGTCATGCTGAAACTATGAAAAAATACCTTGATGGTGTCCTTTTAAAGTCATAACTTATTATGGAAAATCAGCATTCACAAGCATAAATTTGTTTCTGTATAATTCACTGCCCAGTGACATTTGATTCCTTCCTAACAAACCTGTATTTAAGAGGAAAGTCATAAAATTGAAACAATGACAATGACTGAGTAATTCATGGCTTGGTGCTCTATTAGCAATTAATAAATTCACCTAGCAATATCCAGAACCCAGTCATCTGCCACTTTTTATTTATTTCATTTTCCATATCTTGCATATCCTCTGGGGCAATCATGCATAGTGTCTTTACCTTGCTTGCAGGACAATAGTAATTCCTCACTGTACTTCAGTGTTTCAGGCATCATCTTTACTGCATTATTAAATGCACATGAAATAAATACGTCTCAAAATGTAGTGCAGAGTGTAGTACTTAACAAAGGTTCCTCAACTGTTTCACAAATAGCTATCAGGTTTCTGATGCTTAATGTGTTCATTTATATTTCATCATGTCGGATGGAATTTGATTTTCTTGGGAGTACTTTGGCCTTAAAAAAGCTCCAAAAGAAGTTCATCAAACCCAAAGGGGAGCTTCTGAATCATATTCATGGCAAGGAGATACACAATAAATGGATCCTGACAACTTCTATCTCTTTTGCCACTTAATGAGCAACCATCTGAGCCAGTAAGAGCCCTGGTGGAAGGCAAAAATATTCCAAAATAAAGAGACTATAGATGAGGTCACTTTATCACTTGGACCTTTCCTGCCTTCAGAGCAAGTCAAACACCCAACTGATCCAAATTGAAAGCAAGACAGAAGAGAAAATGCAGGTACTAAGTCACTTAGGACTTTGCAAGTTGCAGAAAACACACAATGCATTTCCTGCATTACACATTTCTTATTATGATTTATTGTTAAATTCATGTAAGTCTTCAGCAATCAAGGCATTGTCCCAGTAAGAACCATGCATCCACAGCAGTGTCAGCCATAATGTCATAATGTCCTTCCTCCTTAACTCTCCAGGGGTTCTAAGGGTCGAAAGATACTTCAGCCAGGTTGCTTTCCTAGCATTTAAGGAAAACAAGCAAGATTCTGTTCCTAAGCCACCCCTCCTTCTGTGTCTGCTTCTGTGAGAGAAGGAGCAGTAGTTCTGGACCCAAAGATGAAATAATCCACACAATCTCTATTCCCTCCTAACTCTCTGCAGTCTACACTAATGCATCTGATCTTACAGTTATCGTTTGTTTCCTTTCCACGTATGTCTTAACATTGACAGAAATCATGATGGTGCACAGAAGAGAACTCTAATAGTGAGTATATAGGTTCTGGAACAGTAAAAGCTCAATATTCAAGTAGAAATAAAGACTAATCAAATAAAACAACCAATTCTGGCAACTGGCTGTACTCTAGTATCCACGGGAATGTCCTCACAGAAGGAGCTCGCAATTCCCCGCTCATACCTCAATGTCACTTCCACAAAAACAGACTAGTTTATCTATGCTGCCAAGTAGAGAATCCCCCACTTGGGTGTTGCAATCTGCCTGAATGTTTTAGGACATTTATGCAACATTACTGACAGTAGCACAATTCCCAAACACTCCAGAGGGGCATTTTCAAGGAGTTGAGGATGGTGTTTTGTTGCAGTATGATTTCACTCAGAAAGTAAAAATCTGCCCCATGGCACACTGCTGTAACTCACAAAAAGTAATTCCAGTCATTAATTGACTGTGCACACAGGTGGCAGATTTCAGTTTAATACCAATGCCCTTCCTATAACAATCCATTGGCTTCCTCCAATTCACTCTCCAGGACTGGCACCACTCAACAGTGTTGCCAGTAGGAGCCACCTTGTATTTGAGGTGATTATCCCAATTCACACACTTAGCCTTTCTTGAGAAATCTACAAAAGCTTCAATCCTTTGATGAAGCTTCCTTGAAAAAGAGATCAATAATTTGCTATGCTGCAAAATTTAATTCAATTCCTGTTGATAACAAGAAGATACAGGAGGATAATGTTTGATTTTTGTCTGCCACACTTTGTGGGGTTTTTTTATTTAAATCTTCCTACTACTGGTACTACTTTATTTCACTTTTTCTCCAGCCTTTGCAGCATGATTTCTGGCAATATCTCTCAAGGCAGGCACATACATCTGACATTTTTAATAGGGCAACTGAGAGAAAAGTTTCACTAATTCCATTCAGTACTAAATCACAAATCTCCTTTTTGCCTCCTTTCTTTCTTACCTTCATTGGAAACACAGGAAATGAAGTTTTATGCAAATATTTTCATCCACATTGTTTTCTAAAAAGTTACCTTAAACATTATGAGGCACCACTTTAATAAGAAGTATTACCTCAAGTACTTCTCCATTATTTTGCCTGGTAACACATAAAAGGGGGAAATCCATAATTTTAATCAAAGTGAAATCAGTCTCAACCTGGAATTCGCAAAAAGGTGTCTTTTTCAGTGCCTTCAGCTTACTTAAACTCATTGAAATTGCTAGAGTTACAACACAAAACTGGTAATGGTATCACTGGATCTGGTAATGGTACAAAATATTACCATTGAACTACAACTTCCAGGCTTGTACTTTTGAATTCTGACATATTGCAATTGAAGGGGCATCAGCAGAAGGTTGACACCAGCTCAAGAGTAACGTCAGGAAACTGCAGGCAAATTCAGAAGTTTGAGGGTTGTTTGTTGGGTTTTTTTATATCTCCTCTTTCTACCTCTCGCTTCAGATTTCACATTAGTCTTTCAGTGCTGAAATGTTCATTCTTCTGGTTCAGTTTCTGCTGAAACAATTACTTTATAACTAGTCCTTCACAATAATTTTTCATGATACTCCTCTGCAGGAGGAGGATAACTTTTAATGTCAGTGTGAATATGACTATATATCTGTAGCACTCAATTTATAGCACACATGTGGAAAATCTTGTAAACTGCCCTTCTCTTGATAGACTGTGCAGTAAACTGTACAGTATTTTAATTAATTTCTTAATTACAAACCTAAAGTGTGGTAGTTGAAATCTCACATGCATGCACAGCCGAGATTGTTGCTTTAGCCTGACTAACACAAGGCAGATCAAGGCAGAAATGCTCAAAATATGGAAAACCAGCTGGAAAGACAGATACTGGCTCCTGCCTGCTTTTACTCACTTCCTGGTTTTTTTTCCTTCTCTGATAATTACCAGATTACTTTTTCCAAGCCTTATGTTTTAACCTTCTAGAAATCTCAGAAGCCTGAAATACTGCAACAGAGGAATTAGTATAAAACCAGGGACATTCAGCTGACTGACTTAGCAGTTGTGTTTCATGCTAAAAGCCTAATCATTTGTGTATTTGCTGTCACTGATTGATCCAGGTAACTGCTGTCACAGGGCAGATGCATGTGAAGACATCCAGGTGCTGTGAGCACCAAGTCATGCAGAAATTCCCATTTCTGTAATGTCACCACAGAGTAAATACAAATTTCTCTCAGATTTTACTCATTCAAGTTTGAGCTCTCATTGCTGATTTTTACTCTTGAAACCTTGCACATTCTTGACTTAAAAACCTAAGCCATCTTACAGTGACAAGACTACTCATAAGAACGGCACAGAAGACCAGTCTGTTGCTTCAGGCCAAGTGTCTATCTGATTTTATTTCCAACAGTGGCCAGATGTGTTGGCCCTTCACAAGAATACATGGCCTTTCCTTCCTTCCTCTGGGAGTTTTTAACAGCTGCAGTTCAAAACATTTCCTGAACTTGATGGAGTTGGTTTAATTATTAAATCCTAAGTTCTCATCCAATTCTCTCCTGAAAGGTAAGGTATAAAGTATGATTTGGAAGATATTCTTTCAAAATACCTAAGAGTTGTTCCCTGATCTCTCATGTGCCTAACAGCTTGGACCTTGGCAAATCTCAACCAAAGTATTTTAGGAGGACAAGAGCAGTGCTTATGCCAGACGTAAGGGCATTCATGTGAGTCACTATGCCAACAGTGGCTCCAAGTGCTGCATTTGCACCATTCCCAGGTTGTTAGCTGGGATGTTAGCTAAGCATGGGACCAGCATGGAGCTAAACAAAGTTCCATGCCCTCTGCAGCAAACAGAACTGATGGAGCCTGAAGAGCACAGGCAGATCTTCTCATGTCGCAAAGCTGGATTTTAGTATGCAATAATTAGACATGCCAACCACTGTAATACTGAGGACTGTGGGAACAGGTCCTAGGTGCAAAGAGCCACTCCTGCTACTGCTTTTAAGAGTACAGAGATAGGACTAGGTAATCAGCCTAGTCACTGTGGACTGCACTGTTCACGCCCTGCTGGCCCCTGTGTTACCTGCCACTCTCTCCTTGCTGCTAGGCTTGCTAGTCTTCATCCACTTTACTTTTCTCAACCACATTTAAATCATGCACCATACCCTTCCATGGAAGGCCCACTACCTAAGTGGTAGTAGAAAAGATCTGTGACTAGCTTAATACTTCATTTTCAGATGGCTAAAACTAGGCAAGAGTCTGCCACTCCCTTCTACTTCACTAAAGCCCTTTAAACCTTTTTATTTTGCTCTTATGTAAAATACATGGTATGCCTGCTTTTAACAACTTCCAACCAAAACAAAAGCAGAAGGCACCAAGATTTTGCAGAGGGGCTCTGTACTAGCTAAGGAAGAATCAGATTTCTGCACAGCCATATACCTGAAGGATGACACCAGGCTGGGGCTGTTCCACTCCAGACCCACACAGCACACTCCAGGGCTCGCCCCCAACACACGCGCTGCAGCAGCAGATAGCAGGGATGTGCAGGTGCCTTACACAGCACAACCACACCTATTTTGCTGCACTCAGAATATTCTCAATCCTACCTTTAGAGCAGGAGCTTTCTGTGTGGCTCTATCAACAGAAGGTTATTGCCCACACCAAGCAGAGTTTTGTTGGTTTTCCTTTTAAATATACTTACTAGCCAGAGTGCCTCTCAAACTCTAACACTGCCTCGCATTTGATGCTAAGTGTAGTGCTGCTGGTTGGTACTATAGTTGTATATGCCAGACATGTTAGATTTTTTTAAAAAAATTTTAAGAAGCTGTAATAATGGTGCAGTCTCCTGAGAATACATTTATTTCTGCAGTATAAAATAAAATTAAATTCTTCAATCTCAAAAACTATTAAAAGGTTGTATTTAAAATGCATGAAGCATTAAAAAGACATCAAAATTAAAATAATCTCATAAATCTCTTCATTTAAAAGACTTATTAGAATACAGATAGAGGCAGAAAACAGCTGCCCTGCAGACTACAGCAGTAAATTATGACTATTTTAACTTTTTTTCATTTTCATCATTGAAATTTTCCTCACAGAATTACTGCAGTAGTATAAAAAGACCAACTGCCCCTATATTTAACATGTGAATAGTAAATTATTTTTCAGTGGACTTCACAACAGATAAGCTGTATACTCTTTCAAATGTCAGCAGACTATGGGATTGGTTCCAGACAAAGGAGGTGTGGAATATTTTCAGAAATCACTACTGCATGCAAAACTATAGAATTAATCAGCAATTCATTCTCTTCAACACAACAGCAGCGGGACACTGCAGCCATTGTGACTCCAGCACTCCAAACTCCTCCCGCACCCTCTTGGTTATTAATTTTTAACAGGATCCTGAAGTTAGATATATTTAAACATTAGCAGGCTGACTTGTGAAGTTCTAAGCATGTAACAGCTCCAGGAAGTTTGCTTATTTAGGATGCTACACATCATGTTAAGGGCCTCCACTCAGTCAAGAGTTAGGCTCCTCTTAAAAGCTAAGAGCCTTCCTCTCATTGAGCAGCACTGAGAATGGTGCGAGAAGATTTGAGGGCAAAAGGGGAAGACACACAAGACAGGAAAAGAGATGTTCATTTCATTATCAATCAGTAATATTCAACTTTTTAAAAATGACAGGCAAATTAAATTTTTCAGCATGTGCCCTCACTCCTCAGACCATCATTTGTCAGTCTTGATGATACCAGAGCATTCCCTGAAGTACAATTAAACATTAACGCTGATTGCTCCTCAAAGTAGCTCAATCCAGGGAGAAGGCAAAGAAAAACCCGAGGGAAGAAGAGTTCACACTATTTATTCCCCATCTCATCAGTTCTCCAGTAGTATGATCTTGGAACAGCCAGGCTGTTGATATAGCAGATTACAGAAGGAAATGCTAAGGATGCACAAACCTAGGGAAATGAACAACAGCAACAACAAAGCTAGCAAGGGGGAAGGGAGGTGAAGAAGTTAAATCAAGAGGATAAAGAGTGCTCCCACATAGCAATTTGCTGGTTTTGCTTCACTGCAAATTATATCATATGATATTATAAGCCACTTTTCCTGACAGCAATGTGCATTACTGTGCACTGTAACTTCCTTCCTGCTTACAAGAGATAAGATTAGTAAATGTTTGCTTTATTAACAACAAGTTGAAATGCTATTAAACCAACTTAATTGATGGTACAGTTACACGGAGTCTGCTTTTTGTTTATATTTTTCAAAACTTACACCTGCAACAGAAGTTGACTTCTGTCCAAAAAAAGAAAAAAAAAACCAAAAAAACCCCAAACAAAACAAACCAACATAAAACCAACCAACCAAACCAATCAAAAAAAAAAAATTGGTTTTCTAATTCCATGCACTTTCTTCCAACACCAGCACCTGTTTGGATTGTGCAAAGCTCCTGAGCTATAACTCCAACAAGGATAACGGAAGTGTCGAAGGATAAAAACTCCACATATTATATTCACCTCTCTCATTGCTAGATTACCGTTATGTTTGGTCAGTGAGTTTCATCTTTTGGGCTGCAAATAAAGCAAGTAGTCAACCAGAAGGCACAGTTTAAACCAGTGGGTTAGTGCATCATCAATAAAAAGCCATTTCTGCCCTTCTTTTACTTTAACCTAAGGTTAGCTTCCTCATGAGTGGCTCTGGATGCTTCTGTAACCTTCTCTGCAAAATGCTTATGCAGAAGAACATTGTGTGTTGTACAGCTGCTTCAGGAAACTGCTGATAATGGCAAGCTTAAACGTACATTGCTAAGAACACACCAACCCTCTACTGGAAACTCAGTGATGAGGAACTCTCTATGGGGAACAGAAAAACTTCTAATTTAACTGCCAATATAAACTGTAAAGGATGATGGTGCTGCTCATCTGACAGGGTTCTTGTTCCAGTTTGTTGGTTCCCTCATCCTATGCCTGAACCAAACTAATCATTGTTATTTACAGCAAATAACACACAATTTAAAAGTTAATCTGTTCTTTTAAAAGCTGCAAAGCAAGTCAATTATAAGTGTAATTTCCACTTAATATAAATATACCAGATAAATTGCAAGCCAGATCTTATTTAGTTAGTAATACCTTGACAAGCAACAGTATTATACCCTTAATTTATTATGTCTTCAGTTGATCAGTCTCTTACCTGACTGTTATAAGAACATAACGATGTTGTCTAGATTGTCATGTGCCCAAATGAAATTTGGACTTTTCTTAATAAAATCTATCCAAACCTATTTTTTTTTACAGATAATGATCATATGCAGGCTAATACAGCCTGCAGAAAGACAGTAATTATGCTTCCTTACAGAATTTTTTCTTTTAACAACTTTGACATAATAAATTTTGATGTCTGCTGGAACCATATCAAAATTGCAAGCATATGACTGCAGGCTCTATTATGTTAGTCAACATGATGGGGGGGGAGCTGACTGGTTCATAAGAAATTTATTTTGATTACATGATATTATTTTACATTTCAATCACATGGTGACCTGCTTGGTACAGTGTCAGAGTGAAAGATGAGTTTGTATTCAGGGCTTCAAATGTTAGGAGAAAAAAAAAATCACAGCAGTATTTCTTATGACTTATGAGATGAAGCAGCAGAAATCCCTTGATGTAGCAAATTGTAAGTTTGAAGGATTTACACAGCTAGATCCTCTGTAAACCCAGGGTAGCCTCATTCACATCAACAAAAAATACTGCCGAAGAATCTGATGCTCTGTCATCTCATACACTACCAAGCTTCTGCAGAAACTAAACTTCAGTGTTAGCAAAATGCCTCCATCCTTCTTTGTTATGAAGGAGAAAGCCAGAACTGAATACCGATGCCCAATCCTTAGCATACACTAAAAATGAAATATGCTTTTCTTGTGGGCCCATGAAACCACCTTTTCATTCACTTGTATACTCAGTTCAGGTGAATGGGAAACCCATTAGAGTTGGAAACCATCATGGTGGTGAGGGCAGAGAGAGAGAATTCCTTGGCATAAAGAATTACTTTTCAACTGTACTATAATGTATACGCACACACAAAAAAATTCTCTCTCTATATACACACACACACAGAGCTAAACACACTCACACATATACACACACTTTTATAAAGATCCAGTGAAGTGCAATCTGTAAGACAGAAGGATGGCAATCCCCACTGTCAGGCTTCTGCTGCAGAAAGACAGAAGCTGTCTGCAAAAGGGAACATGAAGGTGTTTGCTAACATTACACATCCTTTTTGTAAGGCGCAACTGTGCAAACAATTTAAGGTCTGCACACTGTTAAACCCTTATCCCTGAAGATGCTGTGAGAATTCCAATTAATTTTAGATTTCATTTAGTAACTTGAATACATTAGGTAAGCAATCATCACGACATCCTGCAGAGTGCTTCACACAGCTCCGTATCATATATTAGATACAAGGTGCAAGAAACACTCGAGGTAAACCAATTTTTAGCTGCGAATTAGCAGGGTCTGGAGATGCACACCTAGATTTGAAGGCTGCACTCAAGCTCTTGGAGAAAATCAGAGAAATGGGACAGAACAGACCTGTGCTCCCAGTCCAGCCCCACTGACTGTGTTTCTTGTGACGAGGGATCACTAAGGCTGCTCGGAGCAGTGTCTGCACACAGTGCTCCTACATGAAGGCAGCAAGTACAGCCACCAATGGTCTCTGTGAGGCACCTGTGACCACCCCTTCAGAGAGAATCCACAGAACAGGTCATTCAGAAGGCAGTACATGTCAGCTATAATCTTCAGGGACTGTGCAGAGGTATGTATTTTCTAGCATATTCTTCTCTTCAAAGGGGTTCTCAACTGCACTGCTTGAAACCCCGGCACACAAACCCAGCATTTCACATAATATACCACAACCATGTACCACCCAGCCCAAGCTGTTGTTAGCATGATTTTTTTACCTCTACTTTTCTGTCAAAGGGGACCTTATACTGACTGTTGGCTTGACTTTTCTAATTTTTCTATTTTTAGAATTAATCATACTAGGAAAAACACACTAGAGGGCAAGTCTGGGAAGACAGGAAGACCCCAGATGGTGTTAGTTGTCATAGATTGACTACAGTGCCATGACAACTCACAGCAGCTGAGCTGAGGGCCTGCTCCATTCCATTTCATCATGTTGAATATTATGTTACATTTTAATGCATATTTACTAGACTCACATTTGTCCCCCAGCTTCAGCAGTGAGTTTTGATTTAGCTTAATGCGTCTGTGAGACTGAAATTCCTGGTTATCCAAACTCCTAATTATCTTCTGGTTTAGGACACTCTCTTGAGACCCTCAGATAACCACATTTTCCCTGTATAACACAGCAGTCCTATAACCACATTATAATGCAGTTTTGTCTCACCTATAAAGGTCAGGGCCATAATACAATTTAGCAGTGAGGGTAAAATATGATTTACTTCCATCCACAGGCAAGACCAAATCATGTTATAACACTGAGGGTAGGGGAAAAACTATCAGGTTACAGCACAATCCTCCAAAGTCATTTTGCCTGTTACAACCATAAACTCTGCGTTAGCACCTGATAGCAGAGGGAGCACAGTACTTAAGCAGACTACCTCAGTTGCCGGGAAAAATATAACTCTGCACACTGTTAAGGGAATTCATAATTTCTACCGCTGATAGTGCACAGACTGACCAAGACCTCTACAAGCCCCATCTACTGAAATCAATGAAGCCAGAAGAGGCATCGAGGTCACTAATTAATTGTGTATGACAGTTCATGATCTCATAACTACCAACATAAATATTCATCTCGATCCTGGCCACTCCAACCCAAACCACTGAGACTTCCTACAGAGCATGTGCTGGAAGACCACAGTGGACCTTCCTGGAGCATTCAGCACTTAGGCTTTTAACTGGTAGAAGGTCCTGCTGGGCCATGGCCAGATAAGCTCAGGCTCCAGATGCCTTCACTCTGTCTAAGGATCAGACTTTAAACACAAAGAATAGACATCAGTTCCCATGCAGCCTCTCTGCTCTGTCATGCCAAGCAATTCCCAGTTGTGGCCAGGGTCTATTCATATCTACCACTCCTCTTCAAAGACTTTTCAAAGAAATAAGGCAGCAAATTCGTCTAATGTACTGAATGGTCTTCTGACTGCTTTCCCACAGATACAAGCCATGATCTTACCTTCACGGTCACTATGTTAGGCTGCGTTCTTGCTGTTATACTTGTTTTTTTAAAAACTATTTAGCTCTGCAGTCAACCTGGCGTGTCAGCTCAGCTGCCTACACAAAGGCATCCCCTATCAGAGAGCATCCCCACAAAGCTAGATCCAACACACTACATCTGGGATGCCTGCACCTTTCTGGGCTAGCAAGCAGAGGCTGTCCTAGCAGGTATCAAATGGCATTAGCCACCTCAGGTCAGGCAACTGAATGATGCCTTGGTGATTTCTTCAAATATTTAGCAGTACAGTTTTAGAATTCTACAAGTCACACTAGAAATTTTAACAGAAGAGGAGACAAACTACATCAACACTTTTAAATGGTACCCCATGCACCTGGGAACAAGGCTGAAGCTAAGACAAATAGATAGATTAAACAGAATTTCAACCTTAGATTTCAAAATGGGAGGAAAATTTCTTTCTCCACCCTAAGACCTCACTACAATATTTCCCTCAACCTTCGAAAAAATGGCTTATATACAGATTCTAAAATACCCAGTACTTAGCTATGGTTAATTATAAAAGTGAATTAAAAATATCAGCCCAAAACCCAAAAACTTGCTCTTGCAGTTGAACCTCAAAGATATATTTGAATTAGAAGAACACAAGTACGTGGGGAACAGTCCAACTATGTAGGCAACCACTTGCAGTTCAGGAGACTGCAAGTCTATTCTGCTCTAAGTTTGTAACCCCAAGCAAGTCATTTAACTTATCTGTGCCTCAGTTTCCTCATCAGTAAATCACAATACCCACTAAGATTTGCACAGCACACTACACAACGGCTGGCTACACCACACTTTCAAACCCATCCTGCAAGATCTGCCCAGGCCACAGGGATCTACAATAAGTAGATGTGAACAGGGCTGCTTGGGCTCCTCAAGGTGTGCAAAACAGCTCTTAATTTTCAGTGTTCTAAAAACCTTGTTTGTTCTCTAACGACACTTCTTTGTAGCTGCTTAGTATTTATTCTGAACAACATAAAACAACAAAGAGTCAGAAAGATCTTAACAAAATTCACTTAAGATGTAATTCTAACAAAGTTCTTCCTACATGCAAAAAAGTAACTGACAGTGAATGTTTGGTAACTCTGACATGAAAAAAAAGGGGAGAGATAAAATGCTTTTATGCAAATTTGATTTCCCTATAATAATCTAGAGCTATTCTGCTAGAAGGAATTATCTCCGCAGGCTGGCAGCTGCAGTAGGCAGTGAATTAAAAATGGCTCTGTATATGGGAAAATCTGTTCTATAATCAGTGCTATTCTTAGAGAGGACATCAATCTCACAAGCTCCCACGATGCTCTCTTCGTGTGAATGACATACCACTATGATGTAGAAACTCCCATTACATCACTGGCATTGATTTCCTGAGCACAAGGAATACGCCACTGACATGCAGGGAAATTATACAGGAGTGACTGTACGATTTTGTATTTTCCATTTAAAAATCTGCAGCAGTAAGTGACCCTATAAAAAAAACTGAACAATGATTCATGCAACTGGACTTGAACTGCACATTCTCACTGCAAGGCTTCAGTTTCTGCTTGCTGTTTTTATACAATAAGCTCTGTTCCCAGGTCACAAAACATCAAGATAGCAGACATTGCCTGAGTTTTCCTTGAACATTAAAAAGGCAGATGCCAGAAGAAGGCATTTTATGAAGTAAGCGACTGCTGCAGTCCTGCACATAAAATGTCACTAATGATGCAGCTATGTGACCAAAAGAAAAAAAAAAACACAAACAAAAAAAAACACAAACAAAAAACCAAAACCAAAAACCCAAACCACCAAACAAACCCACAACATGCATCTATGCCACGTACATTATATTTCAGCCTTAACTTGAGTTCTGGATGTAAGACCCAGTCACATTGTCAAATCAAAGGGAGTTATATTGTAAATAAATAACACCTCCTATGCACAAAGCGATTCCCACCTATATCTGACTCTAGTGTTTCCTCAGTAATCTTTGTCCTCATGCTTCACACGTACAGTATTCCTTCTTCTGCTATGTCACATGCACTGTAAACCATCTCAGCTTGAGTGATAGATTTGAAAATTAAACAACCTAGGGGGCTCACTGTTTTTAAAAATCATTTTATATATCATTTTAAAATAAGTTTAGGTAACCTGACATGAATGCTAAGCCACAGGATCTATTAATTCAAGATTTACTCTCCTATATTACAGTTTTCCCGACAAACTGACTTACAGAAATGTATAAACTGCATTGAAAAAAACCAAACACAAAATATATTGAAAAAATGCCATAACTTCTGCAATTCATGGGAGTTCTTCAGATAGTCATATCTTTGGCACTTGTGTGAGGCACAACAGTTTCCAAAACAGATGGTGCCTTTTCTTAAAAGATGAAATTTCCTCAAAGATTGAAGTGAGACAGCACACCTTAACCAGACAAATAAAATTTTCTGTTGCTCATCAGCACTAAAAACGTCTTTAAAAACTATGCTCCACCTTTTCTTACGTCATCAAACTGTGTTTGCATCATCTAAACACATCACTTTACTGCTGAATTGATGTCCTGAGTTATTCCACTGCTTTCATCTGGGGGTTTGTCATTATGACAACCTGGGTTCTCTGCCACTAAAGGCTCATGTCCCTCCACCTCTAACTCTCAGATGCCACAAAGAGGTGGAGTTTCCTGTTGTGTAGGGATAACACTGAACACATTGCACTTCTCTGGGAACTCCAAGCCTGACAACTCTGTGGGTTTAATCTAAAAAACAGCTGCATCCATTTTGCTCATTTCTCTCCGTGGATAAACTGCAAATTGCATTTGAAAATAAAATAAGTTATTTCTAACCTTTCAGCTGGCAGCCAATATCTTGGTAAAAAAGGATGTAATTTATGACACTGATGATGTGTGGCTGCTTTCCAGAGACTGTAAACCAGTTTTCAGCCTGCTTTAATGCTCATTTAACAATCAAAGAGTTTCACTATTTAAATAAATGTTAAATAAAAAGCAAGTGTTTGAGTGAAGTTGGTCCCTCGATTGCTATCTCACAGCTCAGTAGTTCCTAGCCACTCTTGCAACATGTAAGTATCAGCAGTATTTTATTCCCCATGCTTGGAACACAACACTCCTCTTTCTTTCCTTCTGACCCATAGCTCTCTGAATGGGGAAAAACCCCTTCGTGCAAGAGAGGAAGTGCCACGTGTCACAGCTAAACTCAGGTCAGTCAGGAAACAGGGAGCAGGACTTGCCCACGTGGAAGACGTGAGAGATTCTGAAGCCAGAATTTGCTGATTCCTAAAAAATCCATTACAGGTTGGAGGAATCCACACAGATATTCCTTTCTACTTTTTCAAAGTCCAACCATAAATGAAAAGAAAAGCTTTTACAGGATCAATGCTCCTTTAACAACACTACCCTGACTTACACTACTTAAAATACCTGCAACAAAACTTGTCTATTTACAGAGACAGAGCAGAAAATTTTAACAGCTCTGACCCTATTAAGCTGAAGTCTGCTCTTCACCAGGATTGGAAGTTGGGGCCCAAAACTGAGATCCAAGGCATACAAAACCCATTCTTTGCTTCTAATATTGCCCCAAACCTACAGTTGTCTAGAGAGATGAGAGAAAGAATCAGGTCATTAAACTGTAACATCTTGCAAAAGGATATACATGATGCCCTTTCCAGATAAAGCATGACTGTGCAACAGTGGCAGCTTATCTGAGGCTTCCAAGTTATGGGCACCGTAAGCATTTCACCTGTGACTGGTCCGGAGCTCTGTGCTGCTGCACGGGCCACTGAGCAACCAACACCCCTGGCTGTGGAGGGAAATAAGGCTGGGCAAGACTGATGAGGCCAATTTTGCTGGTTCCACTGATAGGCATCTTATGGATCCTGATCAGCCATGTGCAGATTTCAGTAGTGCAGCCCACAGAATGGGCATCCCCTGATCATGCAGGACAGCAGCTGGCCTTACCAGTGGAACAGCAACATGGGTGGCCACACCACAATCACCTTTGAGTTTAAATTTCATCCATACTACAGAATTTGTTTCTCTACACAACCTCTGAGAGGAGGCCTAACTAATTTCCAGCTTGTCTTATTACAGTATTTAGTTTTCACATTGAATCCATTCTTCCTCCAACAGTGTCAGCAGGATGCAGGACAGGCCAATCCAACGCCTAGTGGGCCAAAATTCAGTGGTTGATGGATAGTCTCCATATATACAATTTGTAACATAGTAGTACCTTAGAGGCTTAACTTTAAGCGGGTGTGTTGAGCTGATTTAATTGGATACAACATAATACTTTCATTTCTAAATCTGTCTGTGGTGAAAGCAACCCCTCCTTTAGTTTGCAAAGGGATCCCCTTAGTAATCCATTAGCTGTCAAATGGAGACCTGCTGAGCTGCCTACCCTGCACTTTTAATTAACTAACTTGAATCCTTTACTACTTGAAGATGCAGCTCTACACACGACTAACATGACTCTACCACAATCCTGTGACTATCCAGTCCTGTCTGTGATGTTAATGATGAAATGCCTTTTGCTCCTCTGAGCTCTGAAAAGCTGACCTAGCTAAGAGAATTCAATTAGTTGCACCTTTTAGGTCATCACCAGAACTGCTTGCTAAACAAACTCAGTTACCTCTATGCGAGCCCAAAATGGGTTGAATGGATCTGTTTGCTCAACCACCTTAATAACTGGGATAAAATGTTAAAAAGAATAAGCCCAAGTTTCATTTGCCAAATTCAAAAATAAAAAATATTCTTGTAATTGAAGTAGCTGTTGTACACTAGTCACTGGGACAATAAATAGGAAACTTGGCTCTCTTCATAGAATATTACTTTTCTGAAGACAAACATCACAAATATGATTGAAATTTTAGCCACATTAGACAAATCATTTTCAGTCTTCTATCCTACCAGAATACTACCTGAGACTTCTACTCAGAGGCACAGGAAAAGTAAAAAGGTCACACACCAGCACACCACCTAAGATTATCAGGAGGTAAAGGAGTAAGACTGATATAAAGCCTCAGATCTCATGTAATAGGCAGTCTGCAAAAATTGACCTATTAATTCCTGCACAAAGTCCATACCTTCTAAGCTACTTGCTATGAGTATCTTTTAGAAAAACATTCTGACTTGATTTAAAGATGTCAGCTGACACAAGAGTTGCTATATGATGAAGTAATTAGATTCGACGATAAACTGATATGTAAAAATACAGCACAAGTAGTTACAGTTTTCTAACCTTCAGCTACTGGATGTTAAGAGCTATATTTTTTATTTCCAGATAGAAGAACTCCCTCCTAGCAGAAATCCTCTCCTGATGGAAGGAAGGACAGACCTAGAGAAAATACCTTCTAAATATACAGATGGAGAGGCATCCACAAAAACACAGGGTTTTGGAAGTTACTGAAGCTATTCTTAAGTTCTAAATTTAACATATGCAGCACTAATGGCCAACTTCTGCACTCACTTTTGTCACTGGTACTTCTCAAATAAATTCTGGTCTAA